>NC_032027.1:15323235-15323624 GCF_001865875.1 Lupinus angustifolius | reverse complement strand
GTCCTTTCGTCAAAGGATCTGCTAAGTTATTCTCAGTGCGTACATGATCCACTCTAACAGCTCCTGTAGAGAGTAACTCTCTAATGGTGTTGTGCTTACGACGAATTTGTCGTTTCTTAACGTTATAAAAGCGGTTCTCAATTTTTTGCAATAGCCGTTGTACTATCACAATGGATCAACGCAACTGGAATCGGTTTTTCCCATAGGGGAATCTCTGCAAGCAAGCTTCTCAGCCAACTTGCTTCTTCACTAGCTATTGCTAGTGCTATCATCTCAGCTTCCATATTGGATTGAGCCAGAATAGTCTGTTTCTTTGACTTCCAAGAAACAGCCCCACCAGCTATGCTAAATATATAGCCACTGGTTGCTTTGGAATCATCTGAAAGAGT
>NC_032027.1:15321674-15323135 GCF_001865875.1 Lupinus angustifolius | reverse complement strand
CACTGAATCCTTCTAGGACAGCTGGAAACCTTCGATAATGTAATCCAAAGTTCATTGTTTTCTTAAGGTATCTCATTACCCTTTCAATAGCATGTCAATGCTCCATACTTGGTCTACTGATAAACCTGCATAATAATCCTACAATATAGACAATGTCGGGTCTAGTGCAATCAGTGGCATATCAAAGGCTGCCAATGATGCTAGCATATTCAGCTTGTCTTACACCTTCACCAATGTTCTTAAAAAGTTTTACACTTGGATCGTATGGTGTGCTAGCAGGTTTATTGTCAAAGTATTTATATTTCTTTAGGATCTTTTCCACATAGTGAGATTGATCCAAAGAAATTCCTTCTTTTGACCTAGTAATTTTTATACCAAGGATTACACTTGCCTCTCCAAGGTCTTTCATATCAAAGTTGTTACACAACAATGATTTCACATTTTTCACAACATGAATGTTGGAACCAAATATGAGTAGATCGTCTACATAGACACATATGATAATGTAAATATCCTTTTCTGATTTGTAATAAATGCATTTGTCACTTTCATTCATCTTAAACTCATTCGAGACCATTAAGTCATTAAACTTTTTATGCCACTGTTTAGGTGCTTGCTTAAGACCATACAATGACTTATCTAACTTGTAGACCTTATTTTCTTGCCCATGTATTACAAAACCTTCAGGTTGTTCCATATAGATTTCTTCTTCCAAATCACCATTTAAAAAGGCAGTCTTAACATCCATTTGATGTACTAATAAATTATGTATCGCAGCGATCGATATTGGTACTCTAATGGATGTTATTCTAGTAACAGGTGAAAATGTGTCGAAGAAATCTACATTTTCTCTTTGTCTGAAACCCTTTGCTACAAGGCAAGCCTTGTATTTATCCACTGTGCCATCAGGTTTCAGTTTCATTTTCAATATCCACTTACAACCAATAGGTTTGCAGCCAGGAGGCAAGTCAGCTCAATGCCAGGTCTTGTTAGACTCTAGAGAATCCATCTCATCATTTATGGCTTCTTTCCACAAATCAGCATCCAAAGAAGTCAAAGCTTCTTGGAGTGTCGATGGATCCTCTTCCAATGTATAGACCATATAATCAGGTCCATACTCTCTAGCAGTCCTTGCTCTCTTACTTCTTCTAGGTTCTATTTCAAACTCATCGTTATTATCATTATTCCTAATCATAGGTATGTGACAAGTTATTGTGCCCCCACTATTCCTCAGTTTAAAAGGGAATTTCATTTCATTGAAGTCAGCATCGTTAGACTTAATGATCACTTTTGCGTTAAGGTCATAAAACCTATACGCATTGTTGTTACAGCATACCCAATGAATACACATTCATAGGCTCTACTTGCGAGTTTAACTCTCTTGGGGTCTGGTATCCGGACATAAGCCAAACAACCCCAAGTTCTCAAATAAGACAAGTTTGGTTGTCTATTCTTAATAAT
>NC_032027.1:15320848-15321574 GCF_001865875.1 Lupinus angustifolius | reverse complement strand
AAGAAGAAAACCAGAAACTAGATTCTTCCTCATATCTGGAGTGTGCATCACATCTTTAAGAATCAGAGTCTTCCCAGATGTAAATTTCAGCTCCACATCACCAGTTCCAGCAACAATAGTGGTGTGGGAGTCACCCAACAACACCTTCTTATCATCAGCGTTCGTGTATGTTTTGAACATAGCACGGTCATAACAGACATGGCGGGATGCGCCAGTATCTACCCACTACCCATCAGTTCCTCCAACCATAGTTACCTCAGATAATACAGCCACAAATTGTTCATCAACCATGTTGGCCTACGGAGGACGATCCATAGGATTATTTCTGCACTTGCGTGCCATATGACCTGGCTTCCCACATTTGATGCAGATGAACAAGTTGCCAGACTCATTCTTAGCGGGTGGCTTAGCATAATAGACCTTGGGGGTTCCAATTCTTGTTTCGACTAATGTTCTTAGCCTTATTCCCAATGCGGTTCTGATTCTTGAAGTTAGTGCCAGAAAGCTTCAGACCCGCACCTGAGAATTTCTTCTTAGTGCTATTGTTCGAGACAATCAATACCACATCTTTCTGATCTTGCTTACGAGCCTCTTCTTCAATACGAAGACGAGTGATCAGAGATTCCAAAGATATTTCTTTGGTCTTATGCCTCAGAAGGTTTTTGAAGTCTTTCCAGCTAGGAGGCAGCTTGTCAATTATGACAGCAACTTGAAATTGCTCATTTA
>NC_032027.1:15320444-15320748 GCF_001865875.1 Lupinus angustifolius | reverse complement strand
TCATCCGACACCACTGGGATGTCGGTTTTCAGAACGTGGACAACCTTTCTCATAGTGAGGAAAAATTCCATCTTATGTTGCCAACGTTTGAAATTTGTTCCGTCAAACCGAAATGGCTTGTTCAGGTCATAGTTGTTCGGTCCAGTAAAATTATCTACGAATGCAATTGTAGTCGAAACGTCTTAAAATTATTGTTACCGTAGCTTGCAGCAATTCTAAATGGCATGAAATAATACTTACTGGCTGAGTCACGACCAGGTCGCTCTCTTTAAGACATTTCGCGGCACTTCCCAAAATGTGCAAG
>NC_032027.1:15198558-15320344 GCF_001865875.1 Lupinus angustifolius | reverse complement strand
CAAAATAACCCACAATATGACTACCCGTTCCAATTCTCTTCCCACAATACTGACTACCAGTGTCAGTTCTCGCAATCCCACAATATGGCTACCTGTGCCAATTCTTTACCCACAATACTGACTACCAGTGTCAGTTCTCGCAATCCCACAATATGGCTACCTGTGCCAATTCTTTACCCACAATACTAACTACCAGTGTCAATTCTCGAAATTCCACTATGGCTGCTTGTGCCAATTCTTAAGTGCCACGGAAAGAAAGGCGAAGAAGTTTGCCGGAAGTGCGTCAGCGGAATATTAGGGGGGAGAAAGAGAAGTTGAGAGGAAACGCCTTCAACTTTGTGCAAGTTAAAATGAAGGGAGAAAGCCTCTATTTATAACATAAGATTTTTCTCATGTTCCTCATTTCTCCATTTGGGACTTAGGAGCTTGTTTTTTTTATTTTTTTCAAAACTCTTCCATGTGGAACTTTGAGAGTTGTTTTTTTCAAACTCTTCTATGTGGGACTTGGGTGTTTTTTATATTTCACACCCAAAAGTTCTCACTCATGGTTTTCAATAAACCATGTTCCAACAAATGTTGATCAAACAAAGTGGCCTCTTTTTCATTTTGGCACGTGGTAGCCTTATTGGCTGACCACACTATTTCTTGGCCACTCTTGGCCTAAGACAACTTAACTTGAATTTGAATAAGACATTTATTTGTTAGTTGAGAGCATTTTCTCCTAGCTTCTTGGTTGAACCAAGACACATTTTTATCAAGGATTCTTTCTTGTGGTGAACTTTGTGGCTTATCAAGCAAAAGTGCTTGTGGCGCCTTATTCCACAATTCTAACCTTTTCCACGTTCTCCACGAATTACAAACACAAAGCAACCTTTCAAACAAGATGATCAACAAAACAACACAACCCCACAAGGAGGATGTTATCAGATAGTGGCTTAAAATGCATTATATAGTAATGCATGAAATACAAAATTTTAATGATGTATTTTTTGTTGATGAATGCGTGAATGAATAAGTAAATGAATGTATGGATAATTTGTTTTTCCTTTTAAATCCATGCATGTATACATGAATGAATAAATGCACAAGTCAATGTGTGTTTAAATGATGTACTTTATACTTTTTTAATGTTTGGCTGAATGAACAATTGAATGGTTGTTTGAATGATATGTTGCATGAATGAAGTGTGTGATAATATAAAATGCACATCCTTTGGATAATGGACTCTATCTTAGGGTGATTTAGTTATCACTACAACATATAAAGTGTCATGATGAATGACAACCATCATAAAATTCAAACTAATCTAGGGCAAAGATGGGTTGCTTGAAGTTCTTAAGGAAGGTACCATCTTTGAGCGATGTATATTTTAATTGCATGGACCCTCATTAGTTGCATTGACTTAATTATACCAACAACTTGTTAAATTAAACCTTTAATTATTAAAACAATAAAACATATTTTATTATTTTGTATCATAAGACTTTATATTATTCTTATATATACTTAGGTGCAATAAGGAAATAAAAAATACATATTTTTGCAAGGAAAACTATTGACTGATTGATTTAATCTTAATTAATTAATAAGAATTGAAAGAAAAGAAATAGATCATAGATCACCCTACCTAATCCAATAGATTGTAGAAGTAGTATCAATAATCATGCCCCTTCACAACATGAATAGAAAGGAAAAAGTACTGTTGAGTAGTCAATTATAAAGAGTAATATTTAAATTAAGAAAAATTTAATCTAAAAAATAATTATTCAAACAAGTTTAAGAAATACATTAAGAGAAAAGAAGTTGTCTGTGAAACGTGCACTTGTCTTGAGAAGATGGCACATGCGGTACAAATGATGACAATCATTTTTCAACTTGACCTAAAAGATTGAAAAATACTTTGATTTATTTTTATTTTAAAGATTTAATTATTTGGATGAAAATATTTTAATAAAAATAATAGTATTATTATTAGCAGTTACTGTTATTACTAAAAAAATTAAGAAAACGAACCAGTAGAGAAAAGAAGGAAAAAAACAATAGTATAGGATGTTTATTAAAAATGGTAGAGAATAAGGAAGATATTATATTGGTCAATTGTTATCACAAATCCCTTTACCTTATGTGGCATATATCAATGTCGTGAAACATCCAACTAGAACATACCACATATTAAGATTAACTGGTTTAAAACGTAAAATCGTCCAGTCAGACTAGATAATTTCATGTATAATTAATAATTTTTATCTATAAATATATAATTATGTGTAAATGTGGAATTTTATATAATTAATAATTATGTATAATTATATTGAAATAATATTTCTTCAACTTTTTTGGACGAGAGTAAAACAAAACATTGGAGTAATATTTTATTTTTTAAATTTTAAGTGAATCGTTCAGTTCATTTCATGTGTTATTCCAGTTTAATCGAGTTAAACATAGTTAGACCAGAATTTCTCCCATTCAAAATGATCTAACCCCTCATTCAATGAAGATTGCAAATCAGAGCCATTTTTAAGTTTAGTTAACAATCGGACCAGGGTCAAACCTTCCGGCTCAGTTATTGCAACATTAATTAGCAAAGCCAAACTATGAACATATAAATGTCATAATAGATTAAAAATAATGAAATCAAATCTAAAACAAAATATTAAACCCCATTAATACTTACAGCTACGTAAATAATGGGTTCTTGTTCCAATCTCCACATTCATCTATTTCCAACTCCTCTCCCTACAACCAACCCTATCCCTAAACATAACAAAAGTCCTAGTGGACAACCATAATTTCAACGTGTTTGCATCATTCCTATCAGCTTCTGGCGTTATTGAAGATTTCAATAACGCCCAAGGCGACGCAGGAATCACTATTTTAGTCCCTAGCGATGCTGCTTTCGCCAAACTACCAGAATCCCTAAAAATCCAGTCCCTACCTGCGGACAAGAAAGCCCTGGTAACCAAATTTCACGCTATACACTCATACTTGATGGTAAACCAGTCGCAATTTACTCTGTTTCAGATGTTTTGCTGCCTAGAGAGATATTCCAGTAGAATCGAATTGTGTGTACCGAAACAGTGGTTTTGAAATATGAAATAATATTGAAATATGAAGTTTTTAATTAAAATACATATTTTATACTGTGATATCCTAAAGTAACGATTAAATTGGAAGAAAGTATGTATTAAAATGAATTCAAAAAGAAAAATGACAATATCAATTATTAATAAAAATTACAAATCATGATGACTGAATTTTAAAAGAAAGTTAAAAAAAGAGTATAATATTGATGCACTGACAGCGTAAAGAATTATACACCATCGGGGCATCATTCACCCTTCATTTGGATTACTTTTTTTTGAAAAGACAAACATAATTGGAAAATGAATGATAGATAATACACTGTCAGTGTAAAAAACTCTTACACTGTCAGTGTATACATCTTTTTCTCATAAAAAAAACCTTTCATATGAATAAGTAGTTGGCTAAAATGATTTTTTCCTTATTTATCTTTGTTTTAGGTTTTAAAACAATTATAAATAATAATTGCCTTTTTGTCTTTAACTTGAATTTTTTACCAAAATCTGGATTTTTGATCTCCAACGTACCACCATAATACAGTCCCTCCTTACGGTTCGAGTTGTCTCTAACTTCTCCGAAAATGAGAAGAAGGTCTACAACCAATACCGTCTCTAAACTATTAATTCTATGTATATAATTAAAGAACTATTTTATCACTCAAATTCTATATGTACGAATAATTAGAAACTATTTTACCAAATAAATTTCATGGGATTTTTATAGTGAGGTTGTGGTTCGAGTCGTCTCTAACTCCCATAGAAATGAGGAGAAGGTCTACGACCAACACCGTTCCTAAACTATTAGTCTCATTAAATCAAAACCAATACATATTTTAAACAATTTCAAATTAAATAAACTAATACTTCTATAACCTATCGGTATTTTTCAAACCAACAATAACTAATCAAAGTAGTTAAACATTTTTTGAACTAGAACTACGTAAGCCTTGATCCCCTTAATAGGGGTACGTAGGACCAAAGTAAGTATTGTCAGGCTCAATAATAAAAAATAAAAAATATAATGTTTTACTAATTTAATTTCTAAATGAATAATTTTTAAGGGTATGAAAGACTTTTTTGGACGAGAGTAAAACAAAACATTGGAGTAATATTTTATTTTTTAAATTTTAAGTGAATCGTTCAGTTCATTTCATGTGTTATTCCAGTTTAATCGAGTTAAACATAGTTAGACCAGAATTTCTCCCATTCAAAATGATCTAACCCCTCATTCAATGAAGATTGCAAATCAGAGCCATTTTTAAGTTTAGTTAACAATCGGACCAGGGTCAAACCTTCCGGCTCAGTTATTGCAACATTAATTAGCAAAGCCAAACTATGAACATATAAATGTCATAATAGATTAAAAATAATGAAATCAAATCTAAAACAAAATATTAAACCCCATTAATACTTACAGCTACGTAAATAATGGGTTCTTGTTCCAATCTCCACATTCATCTATTTCCAACTCCTCTCCCTACAACCAACCCTATCCCTAAACATAACAAAAGTCCTAGTGGACAACCATAATTTCAACGTGTTTGCATCATTCCTATCAGCTTCTGGCGTTATTGAAGATTTCAATAACGCCCAAGGCGACGCAGGAATCACTATTTTAGTCCCTAGCGATGCTGCTTTCGCCAAACTACCAGAATCCCTAAAAATCCAGTCCCTACCTGCGGACAAGAAAGCCCTGGTAACCAAATTTCACGCTATACACTCATACTTGATGGTAAACCAGTCGCAATTTACTCTGTTTCAGATGTTTTGCTGCCTAGAGAGATATTCCAGTAGAATCGAATTGTGTGTACCGAAACAGTGGTTTTGAAATATGAAATAATATTGAAATATGAAGTTTTTAATTAAAATACATATTTTATACTGTGATATCCTAAAGTAACGATTAAATTGGAAGAAAGTATGTATTAAAATGAATTCAAAAAGAAAAATGACAATATCAATTATTAATAAAAATTACAAATCATGATGACTGAATTTTAAAAGAAAGTTAAAAAAAGAGTATAATATTGATGCACTGACAGCGTAAAGAATTATACACCATCGGGGCATCATTCACCCTTCATTTGGATTACTTTTTTTTGAAAAGACAAACATAATTGGAAAATGAATGATAGATAATACACTGTCAGTGTAAAAAACTCTTACACTGTCAGTGTATACATCTTTTTCTCATAAAAAAAACCTTTCATATGAATAAGTAGTTGGCTAAAATGATTTTTTCCTTATTTATCTTTGTTTTAGGTTTTAAAACAATTATAAATAATAATTGCCTTTTTGTCTTTAACTTGAATTTTTTACCAAAATCTGGATTTTTGATCTCCAACGTACCACCATAATACAGTCCCTCCTTACGGTTCGAGTTGTCTCTAACTTCTCCGAAAATGAGAAGAAGGTCTACAACCAATACCGTCTCTAAACTATTAATTCTATGTATATAATTAAAGAACTATTTTATCACTCAAATTCTATATGTACGAATAATTAGAAACTATTTTACCAAATAAATTTCATGGGATTTTTATAGTGAGGTTGTGGTTCGAGTCGTCTCTAACTCCCATAGAAATGAGGAGAAGGTCTACGACCAACACCGTTCCTAAACTATTAGTCTCATTAAATCAAAACCAATACATATTTTAAACAATTTCAAATTAAATAAACTAATACTTCTATAACCTATCGGTATTTTTCAAACCAACAATAACTAATCAAAGTAGTTAAACATTTTTTGAACTAGAACTACGTAAGCCTTGATCCCCTTAATAGGGGTACGTAGGACCAAAGTAAGTATTGTCAGGCTCAATAATAAAAAATAAAAAATATAATGTTTTACTAATTTAATTTCTAAATGAATAATTTTTAAGGGTATGAAAGTTTATTTGATTAGCGAGGGTATTAACCAGGTTGTGAGCAATAATTGGAAAATTATACTCTTGTTGTAATTAATATTAGATCTAGTTTTAAGGGAAAAAGTTATGTGTATCATGCACGACTTATAATTTTTATTTTGCACCTTTAAAATCGTGAATGTGAACCACATTTTACGTATAATTGTGCATTGAGTTTACTTCTTATTTGTTTATATTTAATCACCATTTTTTAAATGCTTTTAATCATGATTTTTGTAATGCTTTTATATTTAATCATGATTTTTGTAATGCTTTTAAATATAAAGTATAATTGTGCCTAACATCCACCAGTTTGTCTTAATTGTTTAAATCTTATTATAAGCACTCCCCCTCATTTCTTAATAATAACCATTCAGATAGAACATATAAAGCAAATATATATGAGAGAAACATTTCTCATAAAGAAAATATATGGTAGATCAATCATAGACATTTTTATCTATTTTCAATTGTTAATGGTTTTAATGATAAGGAGAACATTAATTTATGTGATAATGATGAGGTCGAATTTATCACCAATAAACCCATTAGTATAACATATGCTACTCCATAATCCTTTTTGTAGCATTAATTTAGAGGTTGGTCGTGATTGTAGATATGGAACAAAGAGTTCAATGAATAATGACAATATTTTGTTTGTTGAGATGCAATTTGAATCTAAGTAAGCAATAATAAATGCAACTAAAGAATTATGGGAGGGGGTCAATTTACTCCAAGAGTAAGCGGAAAAAACCTACTCCACATCTTAGTCATTCATTCTATGAAGATCTAATGATTCAAATCTACTCGTTAATTACAATCATTGGATTTTCCTATAATGAATGGTTAAGATGTGGAGTATATTTTTCTTACATACTTTTGGAGTAAGTGGATCCACATTCAAGAATTATACATTAACAATACATTTGACTATGTTTTGTAAGTCTATGCCAATTAGATATGTTGGTTGGTACAAACATTTTGGTATGTGATGTGAATGATAAATTTGTGCATCTCTTAATTTAAAGTGTGATATTTGAGAGTTTAAGAAAATTAGTGGAACAAATATGTTAAGAAAATCCTAGTATACCCATAAAGGCACTAATGAAGGAAGTTGTTACTCGTTTTGGCTATATAGTGACGTATTAAATGGCATATGATGATTGAAGGGACCATACAATCAATTACCACGATGGATAAACATCGTCCAAAATTTGCATCCGGTGTAATTGTTAGATATCAAACATCCGTCATTTTGTATATGGTATTGAAGAACTTATTAAATTCATTTTTATTATGCTCTAGGCTTTCAAGCCATGAATTGAAGGGTTTGCATATTATAAACCAACTCTACAAGTAAATGAGACATTGTTTAAGGGAAATATATTGGAACAATGTTAATAGCTAGTTCATGGGTTGTCAATAGACATGTATTTCCAATTGCCTTTGTCATTATTCAAGGAGAGACCAAATAAGCTCTAGAGTGGTTCTTCTACAATCTTCGAACATATGTTAACCTCCAACGAAGCATATGTATAATATTGGACATGGGCACATGCATGTTGGTTGCACACTGAAGGGAGCAAATAGAATGCCCTTATGCATAATCAATTTATTGTATTCGTCATCTTGGAAGAAATTTTTGAGATTCTCATCTAAAAGAATAAGTTATAGAAATGAGTATGTATTAATTATATTTTTAAATTTTAAAAAATCTATATATTGTACTTTTTATTAATGTGAGTCCTTTTTATTTCTTAGTTTTTTAGGATGAGTTTATGCAACCACATTTTAGGCGAATGCCAAGTGCATTGTGTCAAAAATATATGAGGGTTAGAGCATGGTTGGACCGTATACCCAAACTAAATGAAATCAAGCATATTATGAAGGGAGGTAACACTATGCCGAATATCGTAATAAACATCGGTCATTCAACAACACAATTTTGAACGATGCTGTTGAAAATGAGGCAGAAGAACATCAACAACGTATAATAAAACAAGCACTGTCAATTTGTGTAACTTCAACAACACATTCTTGACAAAAAGCTGTTGAACATCACTAACGTTAGCGCTGACTTGAATGATTTATGTTTAACAACGTATTTGATAAAAAGCGATGTTGATGTTAATACATGAAACAAGGCATAATTAAGGAAGCGCTATTGAAGATGACATAGTGACCACACTTGCTTAATTATGCATTGTGATGTTTTACGACTTTTTAAATATCCGAGATATTAATGGTGGCAGTTATTTGTCTTTTCGTTTGTTGAAATATTAATGGTTGAGTGGTTATGCATTTCTTGGTTGTTGAAATATTAATGGTTGAAAATAAGAGGAAGATAACACAAAGTAGTAAAAAAGAGAGCAATACTGCAGAGAGTGAAAAAGAGAAAAAGGACTCAGATTTTTATAGAGGATTCGAAGAAAAATTGTGTTTTTGTTTCAGAATCATGTCAAGAAGGTCTTTAACAACTTTTGATTTTGCAAAAGGACCCAAATTTCAGAAGGAAAGTAACTGTTATACAATATTTGGGTTAGATGAAGATTTAATTTGTAAATTATTTAGTTCATTGAGTTCTTTCAATTTTTTCAGTTCAGTAAAATCTTTTGATTTTCAAAACGGGCCCAGATTTCAGAAGGAAAGTGGATGCTATACAAGATTTGTGTAAGATGAAGATTTGTGTAGAGGAGTCGAGGAAAAAAATATTTCCTTCATTGAAATCATGTCAATGAGGTCTTTAACAACTTTTGATTTGGCAAAAGAACCCAAATTGTGAAAGCAAATAAAAGGAAAAAATTATTTCCTTCATTGTATTCTTCATTTGCCAAATCATTTAGTTTATTATATTCGCATGTACCAAATTATTTAGTTCATTATATTCACATGTACCAAATCATTTAGTTCATTACAATATATTTTGCCTCTATGAATGAATAATAAAACAATTATTTTGGATGTTAATTTCTATTTTTTGTTAATTATTTGGATGGTTATTTTCTTTAATACTTTTGTTGTTCCTTATTAATAAACACAATAAACAAATTAACAATACTTAATAAATACATAAACAAATTAACAAAATGTAATATTTAATATTTTTCCAGTTTCGTATTAATAAACACAATTATATACTAATCTATTTCATGGCAACTTCATCTTAATTAACGTTAATTCTTGTTGTATAAATATTTTCCAGTTATGTAAGATGTTAATTAATAGCGCATAACTATGAACACACTGTTAATTTGGAAAATGAGTTCAGTTTAACAACGCATAATTACGATTGTGTTGTCAATTAGATTCTAGTCAATAGCGCATAATTAATATAACATTGTCAATTAGATTCTATTCAACAACGCTACATCTCGGTAGCGCGATTGATGTGTTAATGAAAATAAGTAGTAAACAGCTAGATATTAAAAGTGCAAAGTGTCAAGATAGCACTTAGCTTGACTATGTTTTGATGAAGACAAGGAATTAGTGAAAGCTTAAAGATAACTCAACAAATCAACATGCCAAAGATTCAAGAGCTTCATGTTTAAACTAGAGTCTTAGATATATGTCTTAGTTATTGAGTCTAGGTTAGATAAATCTAGATGCAAATCTCACAAGTTCTAAAAATTATCATATCATTTACATGAGACATGCCATCTAGATTCTTATATGTTCATGCATTAATCATACATGTTATTTGTGCATCTTAGGCATAACATAATGGTAAAACATGTATAGTTGATAAGCATAACATATAGGTAGTTTACCATTTAATCTCTTAACTGAAAATATGTCAGTTAATCGATTAAGCAAGGCATTAATCGATTAACGTGAAAACAGTTTTAATCAGTTTCAACAGATAACTGAAAAACATAATTCATTTAATCTCAACAGCTCGTTAATCGATTAAAAGGACACTTAATCGAGTAACTGGGTGTAAAACAACTTTTCTATATAAACTGTGATTTTACATCATGCTTCATACATTCATTCATTCAGTTTTAGAATTTCTAAGTTGCATATTTTCATGCTCATTGTATATCATATAGGTAGAGAGAATTGCATGTGAGAATAGTGAGAGATAGTATCATTCTTAGGGATTAAAATATCATCCATTGCATGTGATTAAATGTGTTCATCATTCTATCTTTTCTTGCATGATTCTTTCATTTCTTTTAGAGATTTCTTAGGGTAGAAATTACATATTCTTTATGATTATGATCTTACACATATTCTTGATAATTTGTGAGATTTGTATAGGGTTTATAATATAGCTTGTTCTTAATTGTAATATTTGAGCCATTTTGTGCTTCACATTACTCTGTTTCTTGTGTCGTTTTTGTAACAAGGAAAGTCGTCTCTAGGTGTCGTACCACCAACGAGATACAAAGAGTCTTCACCAAGACTTGGAGGTTTTGAGTTTAGAACATACTCTTAGCTGGGGTTGGATCGTAGGAAAATTTTTCCTAGGCGATAAGTGTGGTCAAACCAAGGTAGGGGTTCTAGGAATTCAAGATGGTAGCCTCCAAAGTCTTGTAATTGGAAGTGTGTATGTAATATACATTGGTTTCAGTTTTAGTGAAAAAATCTCCCGAGATCGGAAGGGGGAAACTGGATGTAGTTTTGCAGTGGACCACAAAACGAACCAGTATAAAAACCATGTTGCAGGTTGTTTCTTACCCTTGTGTCTTTATCTTTTAAAGTTGTTTTAATTGCCTATTTTGGCTGATAATTTGAATATTGTAATTCTGCCATATAAAGATCAATTGTGTTCAAATATATATGTTCTATCATTTCTGTATAATTGGTGAGTGGTTGTGCAATCGAGCCATTCAGCAACTGTCTGTTTTGTGCGACTGAATCAATTAAGGCAGTCCTTTAATCGATTAACTGTGTGATTTTCCAGAATAGGGTTTTGGTGCGAATAGCGGTATTTGTGAAGTGTGACACCTGTTCAACCCCCTCCCTTCTAGGTGTATTCTGTCACTGATACCTAACAAGTGGTATCAGAGCTAGTACGACGTGCTAGCTCAACCGCATACGCGTGATCCTTAAGGGAAAATAAATGGGTTCCACCAACCCCTTTTAGCGGTGATGGCGCATCCATTAACCGCCATCCCGTATTCAGTGGCGAAGGATATGCCTATTGGAAAGTCCGCATGAAAATCTTCATAGAGGCCATTGACTCAGATATTTGGGAATCCGTAGTCAACAGGCCCTTCGATCCACAACATTTAGTGGACGGTGAACTAAAAGAAAAATCGAAAAGTCTATGGACCGATGATGAACGTAAAAAAACAAGATGGGCTCACATTTTATATGAAAAAAACAAGATGATCAAAGTAAAATGTAAAATAGTGGTGTGACTCTTGTTGCTCGAACTTTACACATGTGAAGTGCAAAAGATAGAAACCCAATATATGCGAACATGTCATACTTTGGAGTGATTGAGCGCATATGGGAATTGGATTACATAATGTTTCGGATGCCAGTTTTTTATTGTATGTGGGTTGATAACAACAATGGTTTCCGAGTTGATGAGTTAGGGTTCATGCAAGTGGATCTTAATAGGCCATGATATAAAGATGAGTCGTTTATTCTAGCATCACAAGTTCAACAAGTATTCTATGTTAGTGACCCAGCTGATATAAAATGGTTCATTGTTCTTTTAACTAACAAAATAATCGTCAATAATATTGATGACCAAGAATATGAAGATATTGATGAAGATGATCCTTTTTTTGGGACATATCAGTCGCATGAGAGCAGACCAACTATAGATGATAATTTATATACAAGAGATGATCATGATGAAGTGCATTGGGTAAATCAATATGCTCCACCAAACAACGATGACCCTACAAGACAAAAACAATCAAAGAAAAGGAAAAAGTAGATGCAAGTAGTCTTTGTATAGTTATAGCTTAATTTTGATTGTTTGTAATTTGTATAATATTGTTTCTTTGTAATTTGTGTAATTTTTTTATTTGTAATTATGTACTCTGTCAAAACATAATTGGCATGATATTCATTGTTTGTATTTTGTATTGTATTGATGTTTAATAAAACAAACTTATGACATATATTAATGTGTCTGTGTTGTTGAGAATGTTTGTTCTACTAATAAATGTATAAGCAGATATTAATTTATACAAATCAACAATGAATTCTAGGGAAAGCCCTAGCATGCGCTGGTGTAAAGGATAACTGCAACAACGCTTTTATAGAAAGCGTTGTTGCATATTATTAATACAACAACGTTATTTTGTGATGTGCTGTTGTATTAAGATGTTGTTTGAGAAAATTTATGAATAATACAATAACGTTTTTCTGTTATTGTGTTGTTAATTACATGAACTTCAACAACGCAACAATAAGCGCTGTTAATAAGACCTATAAAATGCATGTTTATGTAAGACCTATATGACAGCGCTTTGTGGATGATGCATGGTGTTATTGATGCACTATATGACAGCGCTTTTTGTGTGTTGCGATGTGGTGAATACAATAGTGTTTGTGAAGCATTGTTAATGATGACCATATACTACCGCGGTCAAACAGAAAACGTCCGAAAGCGCTGTTATACATCTAAAATAAGCGTTGTTGAATGGCAACTCTGACGTAGTGTAATACATTCACATGACAACCAATCTTGCAGAATGCCTTAATAGTTTTACGAAAGGATCTAGAGCTTTACCTATCATTACACTTGTGAAAGCAACGTATTGTAAATTGAATTCATAGTTTATTAACCATGGAAATGAAACAATTATGACGATAAAGGCATGAAATGTATATTGTCGAGAGGTGACAATGGTGATGAAAAAAATCAATGTCAAACTACATCTCAACTAAATCATAGTTTTTCACGGGAGACAAGGTCTTCAAGGTTGAAGTTGTTTCTAGATCTGGTGGCCGACTTATGAGAGTGTATATTGTCAAATTAATCGAAAGTTGGTGTTATTATAAAGAATTTCAATCATTAAGATCGTTATGTTCTCATTTCATTACGACATGCACATCAATGTATTTGGATTTTGGGCAATATATTTCTTCAATTTACCAATTAGTTAATATTTTAAAAGTGTATGGATATAAGTTTCAACCACTTGGAAATGAAAAATATTGGTCTCATTATTCATATTTAACCTTCATTACAAATTATGTTATGCGTATGAAAAATGAAAGACTAAAAAGTACATGGATACACAATAAAATAAATAAAGTTCAACATGAATAAATTAAAAAATGTAAATGATGTAAGACCCAAAGACATAACAATATATTCATTTGAAAGTAGAGAATTGTTTGAAATCAACACAAAGCAATATATCTCATTCAACATCATCATTACATCATCCTTAATGTTCATCTCATCATTAAGAGCTAGCCTCACACTCACTCACACTTTACTTCACTTAACTCTTCTATTTGTCGTAGAGAAGTGGAAAGAAGAGAAACGAAAATAAACAATAATCTAAGCTACAGTATTAGAACACAAGTATATAAAATATGAGTCTGGATCCTCTCTTGTAATGGAGAGGCCAGTACCTTCTAAGATGCTGACTTGTGGTAAGAAAAAATATCAATGGTCATGATTTAACACTTAAATTTTAATTAAAATAAAAATAAAAATCCATAAACACCCCTTCCTCATTTCATTCCCTTGTACGGTGAAGGTAAATTCCATGTAAAATCCTTAGCAAGTCACCTTCACCTTCCTCATTTTCTTCCCATCATCAGTGTGGTAAGGGTTAGGCTTTGCGAATTGAAGTGAGAGAGTAGATAGACTCAGTGAAGAGACATGAAGTTGGGAAAGCCCAGCTCTCTAGCTACTTTGAAATTGACTATGAAGGTTTGTCACCTTAACCACAATGCAAAATGTTTTATTTCAACAGATGAGTTTTTGTCAACATGACCTTTGGTCCAGTAGTAGAAGAATAACTCTTTCTTTAGCCAGGGGAGGGAAGAAGACAATGGGGAAGGAAATAACGAAGGGGGATTCTAGGGATTTTCTTTTATTTTTTTATTGAAATTTGAGTATAAAATCATAACCATTAATATTTTTTCTTGCCATGTGTCAACATCCTAGAAGGTATTGGCCTTTCTACTAGAGGAGAGGCCAATACATACTTCATATTATAACATGTGGTAAAAATAAATTTTCAATGGTTCAAATTTTAATTTATTTTTAAATTAAATAATTTAAAAAAAATCATCCTCTCACATTCCTTGAGAGTCCAGTAATGAAGAGGAATTATATTCTAAAATATATAATAGGTTCTTGTTCCAATCCCATTATTCCCCATATTACCCTAAAAAATTCCACTATTTGCTCCTCCTATCCCCTCCACATGCCACCTTCTCCCTCAACATCACCGCCATTCTCTCCACCTTCTCAGACTTCTCACACTTCATATCTCTCCTCTCCGTCCACACCTCCCTCTCTATCATCGTCGTCCCTAACTCTGTTCTCAACCCCCCTTCTTCCCCACTCCTCAAGACCTCAACCACATCGCTCCTTCCCTCTATTCCACATCAAATGCCACTATTTTATCCCTCGTTTAAACACTCCCTTACAACATCACTATCTTTTCTATTAATTCCCTTCTTATCCCTTATGGCTTCAATCTCATGGGTCAGAAACACGACCTAGTTTAGGTCTCAACGTTACAAAAGCTCTAATTAACGATCATAATTTCGTCGTGGTAGCGTCGCTGCTTTCCGCTTTCGGTGTTGTTGAAAATTCAAAAACGACGAAGGCAGTGCTAGAATCACGTTATTAGTCCCAGTAGACAATGCTTTCGCTGATCTGCCACCATCGGCGAGCCTTCAGTCACTACCAGTGGATAAGAAAGCAAGTGTACTCAAGTTTCACATTCTACATTCCTATTTCCCTATTGGGTCATTGTAATCCATTGTGAACCTGGTTCAACCCACGCTCGCCACTGGAACCATGGGTGTTGTTAGCTTCACGCACAAAATTTTGCACATCAACGACTCCGTAGCGTTCAACACCGGCATAGTCTAGGCCACAGTGATTTAAACCGTTTTTTTATCAGAATCCAGTCGCCATTTTCGGAACTTCTAAGGTTCTTTTGCCGAGAGAGATATTTGGAAAGAATAAGGTTCCACCTACATAGCCTGGTGGATCGGAGCAGGAAGCGCCATCGCCGGAAAGTTCCCCGATATTCATTGACCAACCTTTACACCTTTCATCGCCATCGGGTTTCACAAAGATGGTTGGTCCAAAGTTGCTGTTAATACTTAATATACTGTTCATGGTTTCAAATCCTTTGTTGTAGTTGTTTCTTCACTTTCTTGTATAGGATTGTATGTAGTGATATAAAATTGTTTTGTTTGTCTCTCTTAATTTTGTTTTTTTTGTAGGATTTGTTTTAATTTCTCCACCTTTTTTCAGTACACATGTAATTGCATTATTAGGTTGCAAATGCAATCTTCATGTTGTTTCACAAATTATGAAGAATTTGATGATGTTAGATTTAATCATAATTGATTTATATGTTAAATGAGGCAAAATGGAACTACCCTCAGAATAGCCATGGCAAAAAAAACTCACACCCATGGGTAAAATCCGCACAGATATGGGTCACGGATGGGTATTATGTTACCCGTGTTCTTGAGTACACATTATTTATGTAATTACTATACTCTTATTAAAATACATATTACACTACACTAATCTTCACTTACATTATACAGCCTCCTTTCCCTTTCTCTCCTTTCCTAATCTAATCCCTCATTGTCCAGTCTCCCTCCCTGTCCAAACAAGTGAGCCGATGATACACGGATACAGCAAGGGAAGGAAAAGCTGACAACAAGGTTTGTATATATGACAATGCTCTTCGTTTTATTTCTTTCTCTTTTGCTTGTGCTTTAAGTAAGGTTCCTTATGTGAGTCTTATAGACATTCTTTGTTTTTTTCCCAACCCCACATTTATTCTATCCAATTTACAAACCCTATATGGTTAAGTAGGAAATTAGAAATTCTTTGATAATGCGGGAAACCCTCGGGTACCCGCAAAGATATGGCTTAGATGAGCCGAACCGATTCAAATTAGAGCTCAACTCGGTTCAACTCGATAAAGATTTACTTAGCTCAAAATTCGACCCGAGTTCGATATGAGCTATTTTTTTAGTTTGTGTTCGGTTTGGTTAAGGTTCACGAACTGTTCGACTCAGTTGAAATTGATTCATTTGAACAACTCAAATATTTAATTTATTTTTAAAAATATTGCAAAAGGTTATATATATAAATATAACATTGTTTATATATATATATATTAACAATAAACATAAAAAATAATACATGAGTCTTGCTATAATAATAATAAATATAAAAAACTAGTATATATATATGTGTGTATGTATATGTCGAGCTAGCTTAAGAACCTAACGAGTCAAATTGTATCCAGCTCAAGTTCGTCTCGTTTATTTAACGAGCTCAATTTCCAGCTCAAGTTCGGCTAATGAACCAAGTTTGTCGAGCTAAATAAAGAGTCGAGTTTCGAACGAATACTGAGTTGGTTCGGTTCATTGCCATCCCTATGCACTGTACCGGTAACACTGATTTCAAAATATGATGACTGACAGGTACAATTGAATTTTATATTTTGATTGGATTTATGGTGGCTCATGAATTTGCAGAGTCTTCTGGTATGTTGTTTTGACCTCCATCAAAAAATTCCATGTGTGTATCTGTTTTCTTATTCATTCTCTATTTAAATCTTTGTCGCAGAAAGACTAAGAGCAATACTGAACACACCATAGAGTGAAAAAAGGTTAGATTTAAAGCTATCTAATGTACAGGGAAGGTCATCAAACATTTCTCCCTAGAACTTCATATACTTTAAAGTATATGTGAAAAGGAGAAAATCATGTAAGATGAATGGCGTAAAATTGTGATCTTAGCAATCCCACCAAGCTTCAGGACTAAGGATATTCCTCTAGAGTGAGACTATGTCCACTGAGAAAGGCTTAAAAATCAACATACACGCGAACGACATCGACTATTTTAGCTCTACATATTGGACATTTTCCACTATTCCATTGTAACTCATTTGCACACTTCAGGCAAGTACACATGTGCCCACACCTGCAAGAAAATTGGTGTCAATATGAGTGTTACTATGCTCAGAAAATGGAAATAAAACATTTTTCTTTCATTCATAAGCAAATAGATACCTGTACAAAAGTGCATCTACTTTCATGTCATAGCAAATACAGCAGTTGCCTTTTTTTGGAGCCATGTTATGTGACTTCTTCTCTTCATTTTTAACTGCAATAATGTTTTATATGATCCATTGCATCACTTATGTTATTGAGAGGTTATGCAAAATAAATAATAGAGTTTAATCTTGTATAAATATTTTGCTTCTACACAGGTAATGAAAAAGCAAAGAAATTGGACAGAAAGTGAATAAAGTAAGTTTGAAACTGGCATTTTCTAAGCTTGTTGCAGATCCCGAAAATCTTCATGATGCATGGAAAATTTTCTGGTATGAAGTCACATTTACATAGGTTAAAATGTAAAGAAATGAGCACAAACCTATATGAAGCTCTTGGTTCTTGCACTGTTTTAATTGCATTTGCATAACCATGCAGGTCTCCATTGATTTCCTTAGCTCGGAAATCTCCCGATAAAGTTGCTCCATATGCCCTCTCATATCATGTATGAGTTCCATTTCCTATAAGCACAAGGGTATTGAGTCAGAATTAGCATATTTAAGAACCGTGTGCTCAAATATCTCAAGATAAGACTATATAAACTAAGACTCACAATTGAATGATGATTCGTGGATGAAGAGTTTCGTCGACTTTCCTCACAGAAAGACTGAGATTGAGAAGGTGGTGAGGATATCGATGCAAATCTATCAAAATCATCACCAGTTTCATTGTCTTTGTGATTCCATGTTGTTAAATGAATTGGGGATGAGGATTGATTAAGATAATCACAAACTTCATGATATGAATTACTGATCAACCTCTCCCCCTCATGCTCCTCTACCTTCTCTTCCTCTTCCTCTATATCTTCCTCCGGCTCTTCTTCTTCCTCATTTCTCGTCTCTTCCTCCTCCTCTTGCTCCTCCACTCGCTCTCTTTCATCTTCCTGTAGACTGCTTGCTGGACGCAGGCGTTCTTGTAAAAATGAGACAAACATTTGGTTGTCTTCCTCCTCATCTTGTCTACTGACTAAATGTATTTGTGTTCCTCTATGAGACTCCATCAATCTATCCATTCTATTGCGGAAGTCACTAGAAAGGAAAGTTGACACTGTTCTTCTGCAAAAATATATTCAAATTAGTGCAATATACATCAATCAATTTTCCTTAGTGTCAAATTCATTGTGTGATTATTATCTTCAACTCAGAACTTGTTTCTCTAAGTACTAAATACTTATCATTTCTTGTTCAGTTATTCATCAAGCATTTACAGGATACAAGTTTTTCTTGGAGTTGACATTCATGGGATACGAGTTTTTCTTTCAAATAAATCTATACCTTTCAAGGAGCTTACATATATCTTCATTGTGAGACTCGGTGTCAAGCATCTCTCTATACCATTCTTGTCTGCGTTCTTCCCAGTAGCTTCTAGGCCGAGAAATTTCGCTGATCCAGTCGTAACTATTTTCATCGTAGTTCGTATCAAAAATATCCTCGATAGCTTCTACTATCTCACCATAACTGCTTTCAGCATAGTGCTGGTTACTTGCCTCTTCGTCTTCGTCTTCGTCTAATGTCTCATCATAACTGGTTTCAGCCATAGTATACTCTTGGTTGCTTATCTCTACCTCATCTTCCATCGTATTTACATTTGACTCAGTCACAGTTGGAATTGCCTCAGCAGTTTCTTTTGAGTCAATATGCTGAGCCTCAAGACATGTTTCTTGTAATGTTGTGTCTGAACATGTTCGAGCTTCTTCGTTATTATGATCATCTACACTAGTTTGAGACACTGATATTTGTGTGGATTCTGGAGAGTGATTGGTAGTGTTATTAATAATAAGACTACATGTGTCTTTGCTCAGTTCATTAGTTGTGGTAGAGGCATCAAATTGTATAGGAGGACTTCTTGGTTCAGCTACTTCTATCCGCATTGTTTTTCTATTATCAACCCCGCTGTTAAATCTTTCCCTGCATTATATAAAAACTGTCATTTAGTATCATATATGAGAACTTAATTTTACTGAATTTTTCTGTTTTCATGAAACAATAAGCAGATATAAAAGTGAATACTTTATCCCATTGTGCATTAATTTATAATCTTCTCAGGTCTTCATGATTTTACTCCCTAAAATTCACTTCATAGAATGTAATTTCATTGTTTCAAACAAAAAGATAGTTCATGGATGATATATATATTTATATATATACAATGATGAATTCATACAACTTATTCAAATTCAATGTATGGCAATGACACTGATAGGTCCTTTTGCAACAACTGAGTTCGTTGTTTCTAGTGTTCTATCAACTGGCAAATGAATAAGTTGACACTTGATGTGAAAATTATCTAACCTTAGTTGCATAATAGCAGATCCTTGTGGTTTTATATTCACTTCAGATGCTGTTGATTTCTGGTGTGATTGATTACTAGCCGCTACCCCGCGTTGCAACAACCTAAGCCGAAGCACTGACTGCACTCATGCATAGTGTCAAAGAAAATGAGTTTTAATACACTGAAGGAAAACTTCTGAAGGATAAAACTAAGAGTTCTATACATGCTTATAATGTTGTTCTCCAATAACAAATGTATTACTTTTCTAAAACCTCATCTAGGAAACTAGGATAATGTTGAAAAAAAGTAATTGAGATTAAATTGATTTTGAGAACAACACTACAAGAACATAAAAACCTTCACGAAGTTTAGTTATAAAAATGAATCACACCATCTTACCTGAATACGTCCTCTTTGTGTGAACTTTGAAACTGCTCCACGTGCTGCTAGATTGTTGAGCTCCCCATACCGGTCACGCACCAAATGCTGAAGCAAATCATGAAAAGCTTGGCGACCTCTAATTCTTGGCAAACAAGTAATC
This sequence comes from Lupinus angustifolius, assembly GCF_001865875.1. Taxonomy (NCBI): domain Eukaryota; kingdom Viridiplantae; phylum Streptophyta; class Magnoliopsida; order Fabales; family Fabaceae; genus Lupinus; species Lupinus angustifolius. Next base: position 15,300,299 of record NC_032027.1, on the reverse strand, counting down.
TGAGGGAGAAAAGCTTTGTTCTCTGGAAGCTCTGGCGAGGAACTGCGTTCACGCCCTATACAAGGAGAAAATGTTACACAGGTACTCCACCCTTCATTGCCATTTTCTTCACCAATTGAATATGATGGACTCTGTCCTTGCTTTGTAGAAGTTAGCCTTTTGATTATATCTGCAACACTGACCCTGTCACTTTCTGCTGACTCCAATGAATAAAAACTTGGTTGTGGTGAAGATTGATTACTCTGTGAAATTTTATAAGATTCCCATTCGGGGAACGGTTCTTCACTCCCCGGTGGTTCGCGATCATCTGAAGAATTAGAGGATTCCCCTGCCTCTGAACCTCCTCTGTTTAGTTCTTCCAATGATGCATTGGTAGAAATTTGTGTGTTTGGTTTGGATCTATTGGATTTGTTGAGCCTCTTCTCCCATATCTGAACAAGAGAAGAAGCACCAAGAGTTGTGGTTTCAGAATAGACATCACCAAAGCTAGAATTACTATATATCCTTGGAAGCATGTCACTGTTTTCGTTGTTGTTGTTAATGTCTGAATTTGACATTGCTAGCAACTCTGCTTCATTTTCCAAACTTGATACCATCTCTCGGGCTTGTCTCGCAACCCATCGATCGAGAAGCCGTGAGTGTCTTGGGCTAATCAACGAAGCGAAACAAGACTCATGCTTATCCTTGTTGCTGTTGTCATTGCTTTTCATGAAACGAAGACTGCCAATATTATTCTTCTGGGATGCTTTGAAAGAATTGTTGTTCTTCTCACTTGCTTTTGAGTCTGTGGACATGTTAAGGTGGTCTTTGATAAAATTCTTCATCTTCAATTGGAAAACAGTACTTTCTCTGTATCCATCAACTTGGTTATGATCCCTAAGAACGCAACCAAAGGGTGAAGAGGAAGTAATTTTAACCTGCGAAGAAGCCATTTTTGTTGCTCTTCCTTTTCCTCTTATTCTTGATTTTCTGAAACAACCTTGATCAGAAGTGTGTGTGAAAAACTGAAAGGAGTAAAACCCATTTCAGGATAATGTTTGGATATATTGAAAACACTGTAATCTCATGAAACTCTTCACCATAGACCTATGTTCTATTGAAATTCTGAAAGCCTCAAAAGACAGAGGATGAACAGAACAAAGTAAAGCAGAGAAGGATAAAATGAAGGAAAAAAGATATTTCGTACACAAAAATAAAGGAATGGTTTGAGGTATATAAATGATAAACAAATAACACTTACCTCATTGCCGTTTTCCATTGCCTATATTTAAAGCTATGCTATGTAACTGATATGAACAAATAAAGAGAAAGAGATAAAACAATATCAGTTTATTCTCTATTGTTTGGTTTTTTGTTTCTCTCTCTCTGATATTTTTCTTTTGTTAAATTTGAGAGAAGGGTGTGGAGGAGAATGGTAGAAGTTGTTATTAATTTGTTTTGAGTGAGAGATAAACAAAGGTGTGAAGAAGAGTGCAATGCAACACACAAAAAGGATGAAAACAGAGGAGGTGATGAATGGTAATCATAGGGAGCACCTATGTTCCAATTCCACATCTTATGTGAATATTCACATTTGAATAATTAAAAATATATTTAAGTTAAAAATTATTAGTTAAATATTTGCTGATAGTATATAAAGTGGCCTAACATATGAGACATATATGGGTATGTAATTGTATAAGTGAAAGAAATAGTGATACCGTTGGGTTTGAGCCGTTGAGATTGTGGGGTCATTAAGTAACATGGGCCTAAATCTTAAAGCTAAAGATAGAGTTAAACAAAGTACATCAACTCAGAGAGCGTTTGCAATCTTCTTCTTATTGTTATTCAGTTATTCACTAAGGGCATATAAGCACAATTATAGAGAATTGATATGACATTAATAACACTTCATATTACCATCATTGATGAAAACTAAATTGATAAATTATTAGTTAGAGAAAATAGTTTAGACATTATAATATTTTATTAACGTGTTGTTAACCATTATCCATAAATAAAAATTATTCTATAACGATTAATTTATGCATCTTGTATTGCCTCATGAATAATGGAGGATACACTAATTTTATAAAGAAACTTAATGTTGACTTCACAACTTATTAAACCTTATAATTTATGAATTCACTAAATTCTTTTCGTTTACATGCACCTTAGGTTTTTCAATTTATGCACCTTTATTGAGTTATTTTTATTTTTATCCATTTAATCTATTTAGTCTATTCTCTTTTGACTTTAATTGAACATTTAACTTCAGGGAGAGTAAAATAATTATATATTGTCAGTCTAAACACTTATATATAATTATTAATATCATTCATTTATATCATTTATATTTAAAAGATATAATATGAATGATAAAATATATAATAATAACGCAAAAAATTGTTATACTATCAATGTATACATAATTTTTTTCATATTCTATAGTGCAAAGAAAAAATTAAAAAAGGTAATTTAGGAAAATAAATAAATAACTTCGTCAAACCTATGAATAAAATTGAGGGTGCAAAATAAATTGTGAGGGTAAAATAAAAAATGAATAAATATTATTTATCAAAAGTTTAATTACAAAATAATTTTACAAAAAATTTTGAACATAAAATGTCTAATACAAATTATGAGGATGCAAGATATATAATTATTTCGAGCTCGAATACTATTACTTGTCAGGGACTTGATTCCAAAATATTTGTTGGACCAACTTCTTAATAAATCTAAACAATATCATATTTTGTACAACTTATGACAAACTCTTATTTTAATTATATATCAATATATGCTAATATAGTAAATGCTTACTATGACTAATAGAGTATTGAATAAATTCATGCGTAAGATACTAATAACTCTTAACACAACTAATTCTTCTTTAAAAAAAACAAGGGCAAACTTGCCCAGTGAGAGTGAATTTTGTATAAGAACTATGAATGTATGTATGTAAAAGAACTTGGGGCCTCACTAGTTGTGGCCCTTGTGTCATGCACTTGATTAAGGAAAGTATATTGTAATATGCTCTTGTGTTGCATTGTTGACCATGATTACTTCTCAAACTAAATAGAAATGAAATAAATGATATTAATTGTCATATTCCAATCCTTAATTTAATTCAACAAGAAACAATTTTGGTAATATCCATTTTTATATGTTTTTCAAAGGAATAACTTTGATTAATTAAAAGTAAATTAAATGAAAGGAGTCACCATTAATCATCATCATGATAGAGATAATATTAATGATTATGATCACTTCTCAATTCAGAGTAGAAATAAAGTCATAACATTAACTCTGATATTTCTTTTAAAACTCAAATTAATTGAAATGATAATTTGATACAATCAATAAAAATTTTATTTTAAATTATTTTATAATTAAAAAATAATTTTAAGCAATTAACTAAATGTCTGAGAATTAAATAAGAGGCTAAGTTTGAAGAAGTAATTCTGACTAGTTGACTAAAAAAGGAAGTATTGTATTAATTTATTCTTCTTAGTAATATTACTATTATTATATTTTTAATCTTGATTGTAGTGATAACTATTATTAAAAAAAGAAGAAAACGAACAAATAAAGAAAATAAGAAAATAAGGAAAGAAACATATACGTGGTGAATAGAAGAAAACATGTATGGATGGGGTATAAAAGTTCGGTTCGGTTTTTTGTGTAATTCAGTGACTAAACTGAACACAAAGATATGATTCAGTTCACCTCAATCAACAACAAATTTTTTTGCTAGAACTAAACCGGATCGTTCATAAATGGTTCAGTTCAGTTTGGTTCTACGATTTTTACGGTTCTTTTAATTTTTTTTGCATCAATTGAAAGTTCAAAATATATTACAATATATATTGTTTGTCCATAAAAGAAAAAAGTATTTATTAACAAGGACTCTAACTTCACCTAGAGGGGTGAATAGGTGGTTCAAGTAACAATTAAAAACAGTTAATACAAAAGATAATCTAAAAAATTACTGATTTTATTCGATTAAATAGTTGTTTAATCAATTAGCAGAAGGCTTGAGTTAATCAATTAACAAAAGGCTTAGACGATAAACCTTACTGATTTTCTTGAAAATCTTTTGTTCTAGATGCAACAAGAAAATAATGATTAATCTGATCTAATATGCACTTGTAAAGTTTGATGAAAGTGATTAACAATGCAGATTCACTTATGCAATGATAATTATATGAATGTAATCAAATATAGTGAAAATAGGATAACTGCATGTAAGTAAAAGAGTAGGGAAAGAGAGAAGATAACACAATTGATTTATTTTGGTTCAATTTCCAATCCACTGCAATCTATATCCAATCCTCCCCTTCAAATCTTGGGAGATTTTCTTTACTAAGAAGAAATCAAACATTTATACACATTTCTTCCACCAAGAATTCTCTTGGACCTAGCTTTTAATACATTCATACTACTTCTAACCAAGTATACTCAAAGAGATCTCTTCTTGGACCTTGACTGCAGCAGCCTAGGATTTCTCCTAAATTTCTCTCTTCCTCCAAGGTGATGCCTACACCCCAAAGAGACAAATTTACAAATCTACTGATAAAATGTGTACAAAGTTTCTTGCACCTCTGATATGTTAATTATACACTAAAATTTCATAACAAACTACTCTTTGATGAATCTCACAATCTCATAGATAAATACGATTATGAGATGCAAAAGGAAAATCTTTGAAAACACTTAATGTTTGAAAATAAACTCTTTCAAAGATTCACAAAACTTTCTTTTTTCACATGAAAGTTTTTATCACTCTTTTCATAAAATCGCTCTTGAAAATTCGTGTAATCGTGTGTATCAAGTTTCTGTAAAATAATGTGTATTCTAGTTGCTTTACCCATAGGAAAATATGGTGAAATATCATTCATTTTCAAAATATTTTATGTTGGGGATAATCGATTAACGTTTCTTTAAAACGTCCAAGATTCCAAAACAGAAATTGGTTGAATCGATTAACCAAGTCCTTAATTGATTAACGTGTTTCTCACTGCAAATAATTAGTCGATTAACTTTAACCTTAATCGATTAACGGTTTTCTGAAAAGACTAAATTAATTTTCCATGAACCTCTAATATGAGTGATTAATGCATGATGCATGATTTTGAAAATGATATAAGTACTAATACGCAAAATCATGTATGTATGCTAAATGTACCTAAATCATGTTATGAATGAAAATCTCATATGCATTATGTTCATACTCTAATATGTGAGATTTATCATAAGGTTCACTCAACTTAGACTCTACCATTCAAAGCATCTTAGGACTAAAATAAAAAGATTACTCTAGCTTGTTCATCCTTTCTTGAAGCTTGAATTTGAGTCTTTATGTTGTTATAGTTGATTTGTCCTTGTCCATAGACTTTAAGATTTAAGTTTTGTCTTCATGAAAATAATCTTCTTGCATTCACAAAAATATTAGTATTATTATCAGTAAAAAATCAAAACTCGTAATTGTTTGTTAGTAACATATATAACAGTTATGTAACTTAGGAAGAAAAGGAATGAATGGTCACATACACAACAGTACCATTTACAATTAGTGACATATATACTATTAGTAACATATATAACAAGTTAGTAACATACATAAAAATTTAATAATATACATGACAATTTAGTAACATATATATCAATTAATAACATATATAACATTACAATTCATAATTAGTAACATATATATCAATACATGTATAATAATATATGATATATGTTAGTTTCAAATCCAGTACTACGAAACTTAGAAGATATGTTATAAATCATCATGACACTGTGAAAGTATCACATATATATAACAATTTAGTAAGTAGTAACATATATAAAATTAACATAATAACAATTTAGTAACATATATAACACTACAATTCACACGAAATTGATAATTTAAGCCATAAAATTAGTTGAAGAATTCTCTAGTATCTATTTTTTAATATGTGGTTCGGCTCGGTTCCAACGGTTCTTGAATTTGTGTCAAGAAAATAATTTCTTGCCATGTTATTTATCTACTAGTTATCCTATTTATTTATTGAATTATCTTTGATTTTATTTTCATATTTCTCTTTTTTATTCATTTTCTAAACAAAAATCTAATATAAATCAAACTCATATCTTACTTTTCAAACAACCACTATTATATTATTGGATTTTTTATTTCAAAATCTTGGACCAAGTGAAATACATTAAACACAAAGATGAAAAAGTCTTGGCGAATGACAAAGATATGAAGGAAAGATGAAAGAACTATTATTACAAGGTTTTCAATGATGGGCATAATTATTTTGCTTTCTTGTAGACTACACATGAAAGATGAGGATCAAAATTACACTTTTTTTATAAGTATAAGATGACAACCTAGGGGGTGAATTAGTTTTCTGCATAATCAAAGATTTTTGAAACTTTAAAAATAATTAGAGTATAGTGCAATGAAAATGTAAGTTGTAGAAAATCAAAGTATAGAAATGAAAATAAAGAGTATAAGGAATAATAGAGATACCCCAATTTTTATATAGGTTTACATTCTTGTACACCTGAAGGCTACATCCAACCTCGTTGCTTACATAAGAGATTTTATTGATTTGATGATTTGATCAATTACAAATTTCACACCGAGATTCTAAGTACATAACACACTTACCACAATATCACAACCTTAGAAGAAATCCTTTTCTTAAGTATCTCCCTTCCCTTTTCCATCACACTCTATGGTAAAATGTTTATAGCAACTTTTGACAAAGAATGAAAAACGTAGCTATGGCTAGATTGCAGAAATAATTTGACACTTCTAATCTTACAATCCTTATGGTCTTTGACAATCCTTATGTGAAAATGTAAAGAATAGGGAGAAGAGTAGAGATACACCAATAGTTTTATACTAGTTTGCCTTATCCACCGAAGGCTGCCTCTAGTACTCTTGTAACACAAGAGATTTTCATTGATATTCTGAGTTATAATTACAAATTTCACCCCGAGATTACAAGTACATTACACACTCACTGATATCTCATACACTTAGAAGAATACTTCTTCTAAATAACACTCATTCCCTTTCCACCACACCTTATGGTGAAAACTTTACAAGAAATGGATGAAGAATATAACTATGGCAAAGATTGCTTTGCAAAATGTAACAATTCTATAACTTGCAATCCTTATGATCTTTCTAAACAAATGGTGCACAATACTCTTAGTGTTTAAGGTATGAAAACTCAGAGAAAATACTTGGTTGCAACTTCAAAAAAATTTGAAAGTTAAACTCAAAGTTGCAAAAAGAAAGTGTATGAAAGTTGCAGAAAATTGTATGAAAGTTTAGTGCGAAAATTCTATTTCGAATTAGGTGTTTCATGGCCTTAAATAGGCTTCCAACCATCCATTATGCCCCAAGACAAAGGTACAGTACATTTGGAATGAAACTCACTCGTTTTGGATGAAAACTATTCATTTTGGATTTGAAAATATAGTGTAACAACTCTCTATAACCAATTACAGCAAGTAGTAACCGATTACCATAACTTGCAACCAAATTGAGTAATCGGTTACTCCTTTGAGTAATTGATTACTTTGTATTGTTTTTGTTGGGTAACACGTTACTCAGTTTGAGTAACCTATTACGCAATCCCAATAACTTTTTACTTATTATTATATAGTCCAAGTAACTTGTTACTCAAGTCCAGTAATATGTTACTCAAGTCCACTAATGTGTTAATCAGGTCAAGTAACTCATTACTTAACATTTTTAAAATTGATTTATTTTGACTCTAAGTTTCCAATTAGTTTCAAAAAGGTTTTCACTTTGAGCATTGTGACTAAGTATATATAAAAGATTAATGATAGAAGTACCTAACTTATAAGACTTACATAAACTAGAGTCTTTGAAGTTTTGTTTTCTATGTCTTCAAGGTCTTCTTCCTTTTGGTGATCTTGATGTCTTCATCAAAACCGCGTCAAGGTCATGAAGAAGATCTTTTCACACCAACCAGCCATCATACCCCTAAGTGAAGATAGAAGTCAATTGAAATGACATCCATTCATTTTGGGTGAAAGTTATTCAGTTTGGATTTGAAAATCTAGTGTAACAGATCTCAATAATCGATTACTCTACTAGGTAACCAATGACCCAAAGTTTCTGCCTAAATGAGTAATCGGATACTCACTTGAGTAATTAGTTACTCTGTGATAAAAAATGTAAGGTAAAGTACTCTGTGATAACCCGTTACATAGTTCTAGTACTGTGTTACTTAGGCCCAGTAACATGTTACTCAGGTCAAGTAACATCTTACTTAGCTTCTTCAAAATTAAGTTCATTTTAGTTTTTAAGTTAAAATATGTTTCAAAAATATTTTATCAACTAGAGCATGTGGTTAAACATAATAAAAGACTGAAGAAATAAGTACATATCTTAGAAGATTCTAATATATCTTGGTCTTGATATCATTTCTTTTAAATGTCTTCTTTCTTTTTCTTCTTTTTGGTCATTTTGGTGTCTTCATCAAAATCGTGTCAAAGTCAGGAGCAAGATCTTCTTGATATTTTATCGTAGAATTCGAGAGTTAACGACAAAAGAACTTTGAAAAGGAAGAAGAATGGCAGAGATTGAACAAGATGATATACCTATTATGTGGTTTAGATCGTTTGAACTGGTTTTTATAAAAGATTGGAACTGTACACATACACTTCAAAAATCTTAAACATGAATAAAAATATTAAGTCTAATGCACTTTAAAGTGATAAATTTACATGTATAATGTATTTATGTTACTATTGTCACAAACGTTTCACAATACTATTTACATACACTAGAAAGACATAATGACACAAGTCTACAACTTTGTTCTCACGGTCATAATAATTTAAATAAACAAACAACAATTATGTAAATTTAAAAATTACTATATCAAAGACCACAACATAATTACAGTCACGACAATGGCTAAGGAAATTATATTCATAACAAGATGTTCTCAATAAAAAAAAATGAAACAATTGAATATACTAGCTATATTGATTTCTTGCTTCATTGTGATTGAATTGTATAAGAGAAGAAAACAAATTTAACAACTTAATTATATTTATGAAAAGAAATGTCATCTCTAAAGTGTAAAATGTTTACCTATGTGTGAGAATGTGTTACTTAGCAATCAAATTTTTTTAGTCATATTAAATGAACATTAATAAATTTACCATATGAATAATTAATTATTGAATTTGCATTCTAATTTTTTTAGAATATTATTGAACTGGAGTATTAAACACTTACAACTTTGTTTTTGCATATTCTTAATAAGCCTAATTAGTGCAGTCAATTTTGGACCAGTCTAGTTCCTGGAGTTGGATCCAACATGTGAGTTGGACCGATCAGCTTTAAAAAGTCAATCCAACACAATCCAATCACATTCAGTATTTGCGGTTTTGATTTATTTTGGACCCGTTTTTTGTTTTATTTTTGAACCAGACTGAATTTGAACACCCCTACAATTGAAATCTAGAAGGTTATAGGGAGAGCAAGGCGTTAGATGGCTCAGAAAGTTATTTAATGAGATTATAAGGTATAAGAAGATATCAGACGAGCTTAAAAGAACTTCCCAAAAATCCTTAGCCTAACCATGGTACAAGCTTAAAAGACCTTGTCGAGGACTTATTTGCCTAAGATGCACATCATGACAAAAAAATCGTTGACTCTAGAAAACTCATAAATTTTGATAAAAATATCTCATCTTTAATGCATAGGGTTCAAAATCATCTTATCAATATTATATTCACCTCATCATCACTTATGGCCTAAAACACAAATTAAATTATATCATTATCACCACCATATCTACTGAAGCCAAACCCATATTAAATTTTATCATCACTACCATATCACCACTCATAGCCCAAATACTTGCAAAGTTTGTATGATCGTTGTTTTAGTATTTCCTTTTAAAGAATTATTCATGAAATAAGGAGTATGAAAAAGAAAAGTGGAAACATCTCAACTGGGGCAGATTTTGAGATGTTTCATGGTCTAAGGCTTTCCAATCCAAGCCCACCAGCATAATTCAAAGGGAAAGATGACCGTTAATATCTTATACTAAGGCAATTTTTGAGTTGATCACATTGTCTGATGGAATATTATAAGAAGCCCAAAATTGTGGCAATTTTTTGGATGATCTGGTTTCTATTAGAAAGTTATAATAAACTCAAAACTGGGGCAACGGTGAAGTGGCTTCTTACGGCTCTGTAAGTTGATTCCATCACAAAAAGCCAGAATCTCTCAAGTTTGAGACAAGGCGATCCTTTAGCTCCTTTTCTTTTCCTCATTGTTGCTGAAGGTCTTAGTGCCATCATCAGAATGGCAGTAACAAAGAACATTTATTTTGGGTATAAGGTTGGTAGGGATGTAGTGTCTTTTTCTCACCTTCAATATGCAGATGACATCCTTCTAATTGGAGAGAATTCCGAGCATAATATTATGGTGCTAAAAAGTATCCTTAAATGTTTTGAATTGGCTTCTGGGCTGAAAATTAACTTTCACAAAAGTTGTTTTATAGGTATAAACTCAAGTAGTGACTTTATTATGAAGGCGGTGGATAAATTGTATTGTGCTGTTGGCTCCATCCCTTTTAATTTTTTGGGAATTCATGTTGGGGCAAATCCTAAAAGGCTCTCTACTTGGTCTCCTATCATTGAGTCTTTCCAAAAGAAACTCTCTCTTTGGAAGCATAAGCTCATCTCTTGTGGTGGTAGGGTCACTCTTCTAAAATCGGTATTATGTTTCTTACCTATCTATTTCTTTTCTTTCTATAAAGCCTCAGTTGGTGTGATAAATTTTATTGAAAAATTTCAGAGACGGATTCTTTGGGGGAAGGGGGAAGAGAGAAAAGGGATTCATTAGGTGAGGTGGGAGAAAGTGTGCAGGCCTAAAGATGAAGGAGGTCTTGGGATTAAAAATCAATTCATTTTTAACTTAGCTCTATTAGGTAAATGGAGATTGTTGTTTGAGTGAAACTCTCTTTGGGTGAAAGTGTTAAAGTCGAGGTATGGGGATGGGTTTTTAAGGTGTACAGGGGATGGTGACTTAGAGTGCTTTAGGAGGGGTTCTTCTTGGTGGAGAGAATTAGGGAATCTTAGTCAAAACGGAGAAGGAATAAGTTGTGGTTGGATAAATGATGGTATCCATAGGTCTTTAGGTTGTGGCTCTTCTATAAAATTTTGGACTGATTTATGGGTGGGGAGTGATATTCTCAAAAGTTCCTTTCCCATATTATTTCAGGTGACTTTGGACAAAGAGGCAACTGTTATTTCCTTGGGTGCATGGAATAACGGGGTTTGGTCGTGGATTTTGAGATGGAGAAGGAACTTATTCTCTTAGGAGATGAAGAATTTTGAAGAAATCCTTAGACAACTCCATGGAATTGTGCCTAAACAACACTCTGATGACTCTTGGAATTGGATTCATAATACGAATGGAAAATACTCGGTTAGGAATGCTTATCAAACTCTACAAAAAGTGGATGGAAGTTGTGGTCTTGCCTTCTTCAAAAGACTATGGGCTTGTAATGCTCCGGCAAAGATGAAATGCCTAGTGTGGAAAATTGCGTTGGATGGGTTAACAACTAGAGTGAACCTTTCTCGTAGAAGTGGACTAATTGCTCACGACACCCTTCTTTTCTCTCTTTGTGGTAAGGTGGAGGAATCTAATAGTCATTTGTTCTTCTCTTGTTATGTATCTTATCTTGTTTGGCAACAACTCTATTCTTGCTTTGGGTTATCCTCCATTATTCATTATGACGTCATGTCTTCTTTTGCAATCCATGAAAGTGCTCTATGGTTGGAGAATAAGAACCAAAAATGGTGGATGACACTTTGGTTTGTCACAATTTAAAATATTTGGCACATTAGGAACAAAACTATTTTTGATAATAAGATGTTCCAAGTAGATGAGGTGATGAAGCTTATTTTTATACACTCTTGGAGCATTCTCAATGCTCGCTTTCCTCTTTTTTCTTATTTACTTGTTGATTGGGTGAGACACCCATCAAATTGTCTCTCACTTTATTAATTTAGAGATTATGTGGATAGGAGTACCACTTGTTCTCCTAATTTCTTTATCTCTTGATTAATAATATTTTCATTGCTGATAAAAAAAAGACGAAGATCTTAAGTTATCATCTTCAAGAGCAACTTCAACAAGGACTCATACAAGTCTTTTGCTACGCATCAAGTCAAATAACCACATTCGAGGGTGTTCACAAAAGAAAAACAAAAAAAGAAAAGAACAAAAAAGCAAAAAAAAAATATAAAAAAAAAGTGCTAGGTTGAAAATCCATATGGACAACCTAGGAAAAGGAGAACGGTTTTAAGTCAAGAACCTCCAAATGTGACTTAGAATCATAATAAAATGAGGGAATTCCCGACAGATTCCTACATAAGATATTCTGAGCAAAAATTAGGGAAAATTAAGTAAACACCCTCAAGGGGAAGTATTACTACTACACATTATCTATCATCTAAATTATGGCGGTTTATAAACAATAACCACCTGAATGAAGACAAGATGTCAAAATAGGCATACTCGGGTGGTTTTTGTAGCTAAAAAAATATCAACACTTTGGCAAGAATTCCTCAGCCAACCTATACTAGGGCAGTATGACTGAATTTAGTCACTATCATCAAGATTATACTGAGGTAATTTTGTGAACCACCTTAAGAGAAAGGCATCTTCAGCTAATTGGGGCAAATTTGGATGGGTGAAAAGTTATGGTACCAATCAACAACACACATTAAGGATCACTTCAGTCGAGTATGCAAAAGTTTATGAGTTTCATTCGATAAAATAAATCATGAATAATACATTAGAATGTTTGTGCATCGGTCTTACCTCTCATTCCATTACATTCAAAAAGCATATAATATTTATATCATACATGACATAAAGCGAATACTCTCATAATAGCATCAAACATTGCATATTCACATTAATCAAACAATGCATTTATAGGACATAATATCATCAAACAATGCGTATACATAAAAATAATAGCATCAAACAAAGCATATACATGACATACAAATAATGCATATACAAGACATACATACATTAAATCATATCAATATTCAAGTCAATACATACTCACTTTAATCATAAAAACAACAACATTAAGTTCATGTATACACAAACATTCAAACAACGACACCCTTAAACCCATAATTTTCTTATGTTAAACATCAAATACCTCTCATGCATCATAAGCATCATTACACATACTCAAGTCAATCAAATGCATAGTCAAATTCATACATTAATCATTATAGTACAAACATCAACATGAACTTCATACACACATATCCCAAACAATATTACTATTATACCATTCATCCAAACCGATTCAAATTGTGTCTTTGAGGACCCTGTGCTTGACGACCTCGAAGTTAATCTTTCCAGACTTTGTGCCTAACCTTTTAAAATTTGAGGGGCCCATGCTTGACGACCTCAAATTGTGCCTTCGAGGACCCCGTGCTTGGCGACCTCAAAGTCAATCTCTCCAGGCCCCGTGCCTGACCTTTTAAAAACTTTGAGGTCCCCGTGCTTGACAACCTCAAATTGTGCCTTCGAGGACCCCGTGCTTGACGACCTCGAAGTCAATCTTTTCAGGCTTTGTGCCCGATCTTTTAAAATTTGAGGGGCTCATGCTTGACGACCTCAAATTGTGCCTTCGAGGACACTGTGTTTGACGACTCTGAAGTCAATCTCTCTAGGCTTCGTGCATGGCCTTTTAAAATTTGAGGTATCGTGCTTGACGACCTCAAATTGTGCCTTCAAGGACCTCGTGCTTGACGACCTCGAAGTCAATGTTTCTAGACTCCGTGCTTGACCTTTTAAAATTTGAGGGCCCCATGCTTGACGACCTCCAATTGTGCCTTCAAGGACCCGTGTTTGACGACCTCGAAGTCAATCCTTCTAGGCTTTGTGCCTAACCTTTTAAAAATTTGAGGGCCCCATGCTTGATGACCTCAAATTGTGCCTTCGAGGACCCCATACTTGACGACCTCGAAGTCAATCTTTCCAGGCTCTATGCTTGACCTTTTAAAATTTGAGGAACTCGTGCTTGACGACCTCAAATTTTGCCTTCGAGGACCCCGTGCTTGACGACCTCGAAGTCAATCTTTCCTGGCTCAGTGCCTGACCTTTTAAAAATTTGAGGACCCCGTGCTTGTACCTCAAATTGTGTCTTTGAGGACCCCGTGCTTGATGACATCGAAGTCATTTTTTCCATGCTCCGTGCCTGACGATTTAAATTTGAGGAGGTCATGTTTGACGACCTCAAATTGTGCCGGTATGGAGCCATGTGGCCAATCTCCAACAAAAATATTTGTACCTCACACCTTATCTCACTAACAAAAAATCTTTTGTACCTCAACAAAATTAGCGTTCATTTTTTTACTAGTCACTTATCATGGTAGCACTCAAACCTCAATTTGTATGTTATACAATAAGCAGCAAGTGAAGAATGACAGTTGTGAACACCCAACTTTGTCCGGCCCAAAAGAGACATTTTAAAAAATAACAAATAAAAATAAAGTTAGTATTTATGGTTATTTTGTAATAAAAATAATAATACAAATTCATTTTTAATTAATTATTGTTTAAATTTCAAATATTTGAATTATGTGTCATAATGCTAAAATCTTTTTTTAAGGCAAGAATCAAATCTCATCATTTTTCTCTCCAATAAAATAAATAGGAGATTGGCACATATGGTAATTCAAAATGCTATAAAGAGTAAGATTAGTCTCCCAACACAAAAGACCATTTTTTATTTGTTAACAAATCAAAATCCATTAAAAAATCATCCATTCTCAAAACAATCCTCCATCAATAATCATTTATTCTAAAATATCATTCACCCATCATCTATTTCCAAAAATCCTCTATCCACAATCCCAAAAATCTCTCATATATAACATAACCATATCAACATCAAAATCTCCCCCAATTACATCACTCATGAATTTCTAATTCACGTTTCACTCACCCACAAATCCATAAAAAATTCAGTCAAAAAAGTCTTTCATCCATCATCTATTTCCAATAATCCTCAACAATTCTCTCAATCAAAAATATCTTCATCAATCATTTTCCTCCTAAACATCATCTTCCACACACAAACAATCATCTTTAACCAAAAAACAATCCAAGAAATCCACAATAATCCAAGATCTCTCATACACAAGAACACCACAAAAATGAGAAAAAAATACAAAGAAACTCAGGATAAATTATAATTGCATTAGTATACATTATAGAGAAGTTTCAAATACATGCTAAAGCTATGTCTCTGAGTTTGTGCTTGCACACAAAGACCTTAACTCTACTACATGTCTATTCGATATTGGTTAACCTTTTTTGCATCACTTTTCCTAAGAGTTGTAACACTCAATTGTTGTTGGAATCAGTATGAAAGATATGTCATTTTCATTACTTTCTTGTATAGTAGTTTTATTTTTGTTATCCATAATTACATTAGTAATAATAATTATCATTTTCATTACTTTCTCTCTATTTATCAATTTAAAACTTATTCAAAAAAATATAAAACAAAGATGTATGAGTCAATAAAAAATGAGATAATATTTTAAGATACGATGTGGTGTCGGACGTAAGAGCTGCACTTCACTTCCTTATAATTAATATGATTAATTATATTTCCACGTCTTAAAAATGATTTTTAAATAAAAAACAAAAATTGGGAATTTGCTAATCAAATTTTAATATGAGATACAGTATCAGACATAAGGGCTATGCTTCGCTTATATCTTTTTTTTAAATAATTTAAATTTCACTATTTTTAAGAAATAAAATTAACCCAACCAACAAACTTTTTCTTACCCAAAGAACTATGTAGTCTTGATTCCCAAAGGAGATACGTATGACCAAGATCACTCTTGTCAAACATAGTAATAAAATAAGGTTTTTTTGGTAAATATATAATAATAACACAATTAATAATTCATGCAATATAGTAGGGTACCGTTCAAATGAGCAACTGTAGTGCTAATACTTTTCCTAGTGTGTAATTGACTCCCGATCCTTGATATCAAAGTCCAAGGCACAATGTGATTGGGCCAAAAGATTTTTCTACATTTTTACTGAAAAAATGTAGTGGTGCCGAAAATCGGGGTGCAATGAAAAACACACCCATCAATTGATCCCAAGTACCTAAACTTCTGGCAAAGGAATTGTAGATGGGCCTCAGAATATGTGGACCTTGATGCTACAACTCCCAAAACATTTGACAATGTGTACTACATTAATCTTAAGAAGAAAATGGGTTTGTTATCCACAGATCAATTATTAGATTCTGATTTAAGGACTTACTCCCTTGTGTTGTGCAATGACTCATATCTCTAGATAACATCAATACAAGTTATGGGCTTGGGCTGATGTAAAGGGGTTGGGGTAGAGGGCTATATATATTTATGTTATGTAAACCTAATGTAACAAGGATAAGAATAGTCAAACACTAATCCTAATTCTCTAATAATATATAGTGGTAGCCGCTCAACGCTCCCGGGGACGTAGGCACAATTGAGCGAACCCCATTAACAAATTCTCTTGTTTCTTCTCTTCTATTTATACTATGCATATTATTTGATTGTTTGTGGTCAATGTTGTGCAACGATCGCTTCCGCTGCATCAGCAATTGATATCAGAGCCAATTGGTAGTTGGCTCTTAACCCAGACGTTAGATAATGGCTAAAGAGGGTGAAGGTGTGATGGGTAGACAAGGTGCGTCAAAGGTAATGGCAAAGATACAGTAGATGAGGAGAAGGAGAAGGAAACATGGCGGAACTATATGTGTTGATCCAGAAACCCATAAGTTCATGTATTGGGTTAGGATCAAGGTGGAGATATGGACTCATGTGTTGAGTTTGACCTAGAGCAGATGCTGACAATATCTCTCTAGATGTTGAGAGAATGTTCTCATTTGAGATGAGAAATGAAATATCCTAATGGCGTGTCTGAGACGTCATAGTGAAGGATGTTAATTGTTAGCAGATCTATAAAAGCACAAAGGCGCTGGCTGACTTTGATGTAGGATGTAACATGGGCATTGGCTTTGGTGCAAGATGTAACACGGGCATTGGTAGAGATGCAGGGTGTGACATGGGAATTGACTTGGATGCAAGGATGTGACATGAGCATTGGTTAGCATTAAAGCAAGGTGTGTACTATGGGTATATTCCTTATGGTGGAGTATGATAGTTCTTTTGAACTAGGATTGTCGGAGTAGACAATGGTAGTAGCGGTTGAGACTTTCCAACAAAGCTCTCAGGTTCAGTTTGACTGAGTATTGAAGAGGACAATTGTTGGTGAACTTTAGGTGTAGATGTTCCAATATATCGAAAGACTTCCTAGCAATAGGTGGCTAGGCAACATGTTCCATTTGATGGCGGTACGGGAAACTGCACTATAAGTTTGGAGAGCTAGGCTCTTAATAACATCGTCAAGGATACTCATAAGGTCTATGTTGTAGGGGAGCAGTTAAAGAGAATTAGACACTGAACAAGGTGGAATCATATATTCGCTAAGGTGGAGATTCTTGTGTAGATTTCCTAAGGAGCGATATATTCTTCTATTTCAATCAAGGTGGAGATTGTTGGGAATGCTTCAAATATGTTATTGTATTAGTCCACATTGTCTAGTATTGGAATAGAGTAGAGTAAGCAATGTTATATATTGGACTCAGGTCCCTTGTTATAATGTGCATCAGATATAAGCATCAAATAAAAACACCCTATGGGCAGATGGGCCCATGGGTGTGATAGGATTTGTAATCCTTATTCTCTAATAATATCTTGGTAGCCGCTCATTTCTCCTAGGGACGTAGGCACAATTGCCGAACCCCGTTAACAAATTCTCTTGTTTCTTCTCTTCTATTTATTCTATGTCTTTATTTGATTTCTTGTGGCCAACGATCTTGTTATGAAGATTCTTGGGATGGAGATTCATAGGGATAGGGGAGCTAGAAAACTATGGCTCTCCCAGCAAAGCTATGTTGAAAAGATCTTAGAGAGATTTGATATGAGCAATGCTAAAGTAGTGAACACTCCATTGACAAATCACTTCAAGCTTTCCCTAGATCAATGTCCAAAGACAGATGAAGAGAAGAAATACATGTCAAAGGTTCCATATGCCAGTGTAGTGGGTTGCTTGATGTATGCTATGGTTTGTACTAGACCTGACTTGGCACAAACAGTTAGTCAAGTATGCAAGTACATGTCGAAACCAGGGAAGCAACATTGGGAAGCAGTCAAATGGATTTTCAGATATTTGAAGGGGACTACAGGTCTCGGTATCATGTTTGGCAGCCAACAGAGTAAGCCTTCAGTTATTGGTTATGTTGATTCGGACTATGCAGGAGACTTGGATGATAGAAGGTCCACAACGGGGTTTGTCTTCACCCTTGCAGGTGGACCAATTATGTGGAGATCATCAGTTCAGTCTGTTGTTGCTATGTCCACAACTGAAGCAGAGTACATGGCAGCTGGTGAAGCTTCTAAGGAAGCCTTGTGGCTTATGGGACTAGTAAATGAGTTAGGCATTGAGCAAGGTGGAGTTTCGCTGCATTGTGACAGTCAGAGTGCTATCTTCTTGGCAAAGAATCAGGTGTATCATGCTAGAACCAAACATATTGATGTGAGATTTCATAAGATCAGAGAGTTGGTAGCTTGTGGGCAGATACTATTGCAGAAGGTTCACACTTCAGAAAATGCAGCTGATATGTTAACCAAACCGGTTACTGTGGACAAGTTCAGGCATTGCCTGAGCTTGTTGAACATTCACTGATGATGGACTATGGAGCGCCCCCAACCCAATGGCGGAAGATGGAGATTGATGATATTCGCCAAGGTGGAGATTGTTGTGCAATGACTCATATCTCTAGATAACAGCAATACAAGTTATGGGCTTCGGCTGATGTAAAGGGATTGAGGTAGAGGGCTATATATATTTATGTTATGTAAACCTAATGTAACAAGGATAAGAATAGTCAAACACTAATCCTAATTCTCTAATAATATATAGTTGTTGTCGCTCAACTCTCCCGGGGACGTAGGCACAATTGGCCGAACCCTGTTAATAAATTCTCTTGTTTCTTCTTTTCTATTTACTCTATGCACATTATTTGATTGCTTGTGGCCAACACTGCGTAACGATCACTTTCGCTGCACCAACACATTGTTTCTGCATTTTATGCCACACGATCACTATTTAAGCACCAATTTGGAGTGTCTATGGCAAAACTTAGCAACATTAAAGTTCTCACATAAGATGATGAAGGAGAAATAATGACCAATTTCAATTTTGTTAATGCTTATTGACTGGTTCTCTGTTTTCTTCTGACTATTTTTTATTTGTATTTTGTGCATACTACCACTACTGCTAGAGATTGTTATGTCAATTTCTCTACAATTTAACTTATGTTTCCTTTTAATCTCTTTACAATGCTTTATTCTTTTAAAGTTGTGAATTTGTTTCCCATTATTAGTATTTGCTGATATATATTGTTTCTATTGGATGGGTATTGCCAATGGGATTCCTAAATATTTATTCATATTCATTGTTACTTTATAAGTTTTTAAATGTAATAAGTTAAATTTTGGTTAAGAAGTAAGAGGTATAATTAGGGGTTGGAAGAGTAGAATCCACAAGTGATTGTAGACACAATCGATTATATTATGATTGGTGATTAATGAGTTTATTAATACTTGAAATTGTGTATTTACTCTTTCTCTAACCAATCATATTTTGTATTGTATAAATTTGTGATATGTGAATAAGAATTTTTTTATAGTTATGATTATGTTTTTTTATTAGCAATAAAACTTTATTAAAATTAAAAGTGTAAATTAGAAGACGAAGTTGTGAGAGTAAAAATGTAATTCATAGCTTGTTGTATATGTTTGTATTCGGCCTTGATAGTTTATTGTAAACATTGATCATTCTATTAATAGAAGTTGGTTGTTGGAATGGTAGTTGTTAACCAATCTACACTTTCTAAATTTAGTTTATACACAACTTCTTCTTCTCTCCACATTCTACTTATTCTCTAAAACTCAAACATTAAGTTCTAACAGTGGTATCAAGAGCTATATGATCCAAGAAGCCTGTGGAGGTGCCATCAAGAACGCTGGTGCAAGAAACTTCGATTAGTGAGGTTCACAGAGGTTGATTAACAGAAGAACTGAAACTGAAGGAAGAAGATGACAACATCGAGTGGTTTCTCAATGAACCTACCTATTCTTGACAGCAAGAACTTTGATCATTGGAGTATTCAAATGAAAGCCATCTTCGAGTTTCAAGAATGTTTGTATGTGATACAAGTTAGGGTTCATCAACTCAATGAGAATCCCACAGAGGCACAAAGATTGGAGTATAGGGAAGCTATGAAAAGAGATTGCAAAGCAATCTTCCTCATAGACCAATGCGTGGATAAGGCAAAATTTGAAAAGATTTCTGCTGCAAGTTCTGCCAAGGAAGCTTGGGAAACACTTGACAAATGCTACTCATGTGGGTTGAAGGTAAAGAATGTGAGGTTGCAAATGATGCATAGGCAATATGAACTTCTGCAGATGGAGTATCAAGAATCCATCTCAGAGTATTTCACAAGAATTCGAGCCTTAACCAACCTTATGAGAAGTTGTGGAGAGCAGCTGATTGAGCAAAGTATTGTTGAAAAAATACTTAGAACTCTAGCTGCTAAATTTGATCATGTGGTGGTATCTATTGAGGAATCAAAGGACCTGGAATTTCTAACAATTGATGAGTTACAAGGCTCACTAGAAGCTCATGAAACAAAGGTTTCTTGAGAGGCTATCTAACAAATTCAAGAAGAAAGCAAATTCATGTCACTTTGATAAATAGAACATAAGCAGTGGGAAAGGATATGGAGAAAGGATGTATGATGTTGCTAAGGTAAACTAGATTGAACATGGAAGTCACAGGAATGAATCATCAATCTTGACTCATGACACTGATTCAAGAAGTGCCAAGAGGAGAGGAAACTATAGTGCAAAGAAGAAGAAAGACAAAACCAAGATTTAGTGCTTCAACTGCAATAATTGGGGGCATTTTGCATATGAATGTAAATTCCAAAGAAAAGGCAAAGAAGTTGAGGCCAGGTTAGCAAAAGATGAAGATTCTGAAGAAGAGGTATTGCTAATGGCAGAAGAAGTAGCCTTAGTTATAGTTGAAGACTCTAAGGATCAAAATTCAGAATCACAAGTTGAAGAAATGATATCTGATGAAGATGCACTGATGATGATCACAAACAAGGATGATAATCGACTATCATCAGATAATTGGTATCTTGATACAGGATGCTCTAATCATATGACTGGGCACAAGGAGTGGTTCACCTCACTTGACAATTCAGTCAAAACCAAAGTCAAGTTTGCCGATGACAATTCAATCAATGCAGAAAGAATTGGAAAGATTCTGATAAAAAGAAAGGATGGTGCAAGCTCAAGTATCTCTAATGTATTGTATGTGCCAAGAATGAGAACTAATCTCATTAGTCTTGGAAAGTTACTTGAAAAAGGTTACAAGATAAGCGTGGAAGATAGAGTCCTTAAGATCTTCAACAAGAAAGGAAGACCAATCTTAAAGGCTCCACTCTCAAACAATAGAACCTTCAAGATAGGTATTCATCTTGATAATTAGAAGTGCTTGAAGTCTACAATAGATGACACAAGAGTTTGGCATCAGAGATTCTGCCACTTGAATCAAAGGGGTTTGGAATTGTTGAGTAAGGCTGGAATGGTAACAGGTCTACCAGAAATCGATAAGGGAATCAACATGTGTGAAGAATGTATAACAAGCAATCAAGCCAGAAACAAGTTTGTCTCACAAGTTCCAACTAGATCAAGCAACCCCTTAGAAGTGGTGTATACAGATGTTTGTGGTCCTCTAGAAACTAAATCAGTTGGTGGAAACAGTTACTTTGTAACTTTCAAGGATGATTTTACAAGGAAGTTGTGGATTTATCTGCTCAATAAGAAAAGTGAAGTGTTTGAGAAATTCAGAATATTCAAAGCACTTGCTGAAACTCAGTGTGGCAAGAAGGTAAAGCTAATTAGGAGTGATGGAGGAGGGGGGTATATCTCAAAATAATTTCAAGAATTATGTAACAAAGAAGGTGTTATACATGAGGTGATTTCACCATATACCCCTCAGCATAATGGCACAACTGAAAGGGTTAATAGAACACTCCTAAATGTGGTGAGAAGCATGTTGAAGTCAAAAGGCTTACCAAAGAAATTCTGGGGAGAAGCATTGATTACAGCAACTTATGTGATAAACAGATGTCCTACCAAGAGACTAAAAGATGGAACTCTTGAGGAAGTTTGGTCAGGAGTCAAACCTGATGTGAGACATCTTAGAATTTTTGGCTCAATCTGCTTCAAACATGTGTTTGATGTCAAAAGGAAGAAGTTAGATGATAAAGGTGAGAAACTGGTCTTTCTAGGATATCACATAGTAGGGTCCTACAAA
The DNA here is from genome assembly GCF_001865875.1 of Lupinus angustifolius. Lineage (NCBI taxonomy): Eukaryota > Viridiplantae > Streptophyta > Magnoliopsida > Fabales > Fabaceae > Lupinus > Lupinus angustifolius. Next base: position 15,277,753 of record NC_032027.1, on the reverse strand, counting down.
GTCTATGATCCTAAGACAAATTCCATCTTATACAGTAGAGACATCAATTTTGATGAGACACGGGCTTGGGATTGGAATCAATCAGATGCATCATCCACAAAAATAGGTCAAATGAACATAGAGGAGATTAATGAATTCCCTCAAACAATCACAACTGAAAGTAACAGTGGCATTGATACAAGTAATAGACCTCAAAGGCAAAGGCAACTTCCTAACAGATTGAGGGATTATGAAGTTTTCTCTGATACTTCAATCACCACAGAAGGAGATCTGGTTCATATGGCCTTATTAGCTGAAATGGAACCAATTAGCTTTGAACAAGCCAACACAGAAGACCATTGGAGAAAAGCAATGACTGAGGAAATCAGATCAATAGAGAGGAACCAAACTTGGGAACTCACAACTTTGCCAAAATGAAAGAAGGAAATATCAGTCAAATCGGTATTCAAAGTTAAAGTTAAACCAGATGGTGGAGTGTCTAAATACAAGGCAAGACTAGTTTCTAGAGGTTTCTTACAAAGACCTAGCCTGAATTTTGATGAGTTATTTGCAAGAATTGAGACTGTTAGATTGGTTATTGCAATGGCAAGCTCAATGCATTGGTCATTAAGTCAGCTAGATGTAAAATCAGCTTTCTTGAATGGTCCTCTTAACAAAGAAGTATTTGTAACTCAGCCTCAAGGATTTGTTGTATCTGGACATGAAGACAAAGTCTACAAGCTTCATAAGGCTCTTTATGGACTAAGACAAGCACCTAGAGCATGGAATAAAAGATTATATGGGTTCTTTCTTCAACATGGGCTCATCAGGTGCAAGAATAAGCATGGAATTTACATCAGAGAAGCATCCAATAGGGCATCAGTTATCATACTCTTGTATGTGGATGACCTCTTCATCAATGGCTGCAATAATGAAGAAATTGAGAAGATCAAGGCCAGATTGAAAATGGAATTCGAGATTATAGATTTAGGAACCTTCTATAGAAACCTACATGCCCAAGGAAACTCTGAATTCCCTTGACATTAAGTGGTTGTGGCAGGTCCTTGATGACCTCTATCTTTGCCTTGTCAACTTTGAAGACCCTGGAAGAGATCTTGTGTCCCAAGACCACTCCCTCAGTCACCATGAAGTGACACTTTTCCTAGTTCAGTACCAGGTTTGTCTCAACACATCATTGCAGAACGATGTTTAGATTTTCCAAGCAGCTCTCAAATGACGAACCGAAGACCGAGAAGTCATCCATAAAGACCTCAATGCACTGTTCCACAAGATCAGAAAAAATAGCTAACATGCACCTCTGAAATGTTGTCGGTGCATTGCACAGTCCAAATGGCATCTTCCTGTATGTGAACACAACAAAAGGACAAGTGAAAGTTGTTTATTCCTAGTCTTGGGGATCCACAGTGATCTGATTATAACCAGAATATCCATCCAGGAAATAGTACAATTCTTGTCCAGCCAATCTTTCTATCATTTGGTCCATGAATGGTAGAGGAAAGTGATCTTTGCGAGTGGCCTGGTTCAGTTTCCGGTAATCAATACACATTCGCCAACTAGTGACTGTTCTGGTCGGAATGAGTTCATCCTTGTCATTCCTGACCACATTCATACCTCCCTTCTTTGGGACCACCTGAACAGGACTAACCCACTTACTATCATATATGGGATAAATCATCTCAGCATCTAATAGTTTCATCACTTCCTTCTTCACCACTTCCTTCATAATGGGATTAAGACGCCTCTGAGGTTGCGCCACCGGTTTGTAATCTTCTTCCATATGGATCTTATGCATGCAGTAAGATGGACTGATTCCATGCAAATCAGCCAGTGTCCATCCTATTGCCCCTGCATTCTTCCTCAGGACCCTAATTAACAACTGTTCTTCATCACATGTAAGGGCACTATTGATGATTATCGGTTTCTGCGCTCCTTCTTCTAAAAATACATACTTCAAATGTGAAGGAAGTACTTTCGACTCCACCTTTGGAGCTTCAACTGTCTTCTCTTTCCCCAACTCTTCAAAATGATTCTGGGTAGATGTAACCTTGCGGGGTGCATCTAACTCTCCTAAACATAGCTTCATAATCTTAGCCTCATTTATGGTGTTTCCCTCTAGGTCTCCCCTCAAAACCTTCTCCAAAGGATTACTCCTACTCAAATGAATATCATCGAGCATGAATAAGTCCTCAATCACATCCACCCGAAAGCAGTGTTGTGTGTCCTACGCAAGCTGCATAGCATCAAAAACATTAAAGTTCACCTCTTGGTCTTCAACTTTTACCTTCAACTTTCCATCATCAACATCAATAATAACCCGGGAAGTCTTCATAAAAGGTCTGCCCAAAATAAGAGGAATCTCCTTATCTTCTTCAATATCCATGATGACAAAATCCACAGGAAAGACCAACCCATCTACCTTCACCAAAACATCATCTACAACTCCATCAGGATACTTGACAGATCTATCAGCAAGTTGCAGAGTCATCCGGGTCGACTTGATTTCCAAATCCCTAATTCTTTTCTGCATAGAAAGGGACATCAAATTAATGCTGGCACCCAGATCAAGCAGTGTCTTTCCCACAGACAATTCACCAATAGTGACCAAAATAGTGAAACTGCCAGGATCTTTAGTCTTCTCAAGCAAAGACTTCTGAATGATAGCACTACACGCAACTTCTAAGGTTAATGTCTCTTCCGACAACTTTATTTTCATTGTCAACAAGTCCTTCATGAATTTAGCATACACAGGCATTTGTTCCATCGCCTCCATGAATGGAATGTTGATCTGGAGATTTTTGAATAAATCCAAGAACCTAGCATATTGTCGCTCTTTGTCTTTCTTGGAAGGTCTCTTTGGATAAGGGAGATCCTTCAACTGAGGTAGGTCATCCTTCTTCTTATCATTGTTCTCCCTTGTATCATCCTCATTGACAACCCCTTCCTCATCTTGTATCACTTCATCCTTCTATGTCTTTCTAATTATCTTCTCTGATCTTCCAGCTTCAGTATTTCTCAGAACATCTTCCTCAACAGCCAAGTTCTTACCAATACCCTTACCAATGACCTTACCACTTCTTTACAATGTTATTTTGGATTGGTTTGAGTGTTGGCTAAGAATTGTTGTCGATCTAAGTTCTGTTCTGCCATTTGCTTAGCCAACTGACCCACCCAAGTCTCCAAATTTATGATAGAAGCATCAGTGTTTTTCTGGTTTGAGATGGAGACTTGCATAAACTTCTCCAATGTTTCTTCCAACTTTGTCTGCCTCTCATGTAATGGTGGACGTGGACCTTGCTAATAAGATGGTTGATATGGTGGTTGCCTGTTAGATGGTCATACATTCTGCCTCCGCCCAAAATTATGATTATGGTTCTGGTTTCCCCTGCAACCATGTGAAAATTGATTGTTGAATGAAGGGTTGTTAGGAAAATTAGCTTGATGAGGTTGATTGTTAACATATTGAACCTCTTCTGCTTGTGTGTTGGTAGGCATTAAGCAATGACCAGTAACATGATCACCCCTAAAAAACTCACAGTGTAGCACCTGTTAATGGACAAAAGGATTCTGCACCACATTCAATTGTTGAGGCAACTTGGACATTTGCTTTGTAAGTACCTCGATCTGCTGTGTCAGAATTTTATTCTAAGCCAGAATGCCATCAGAAGTATTCAAATCTAACACTCCTCTCTTTTATACCGTCCTTCTATTATGCTAAGCATGTCGATCTGTAGCAGATAATGCAGTAACAATTCTGGTGGCTTGCTCAGCATCCACTACCATCATGGTGCCACCAGCTGCGACATCCAATATCATCTTAGTCTCTATCTTCAATCCATTACAAAAGATGTTTAGTTGATCAACATCTTCAAATCCATGATTGGGACATTTCCTCAACAACATCTGGAAACTTTCTCATACCTCATAAAAAGCTTCCTCAGCACCTTGTCTGAATGTTGGTATTTCAAACTTTGCATGCACATACCTCGCCGGAGGAAAAAATCTTGTTAAGAACTTTGTTTCCAAATCACTCCAATTGGTCAAGCTTTGGGTTGGATGTGATTTTAGCCATTCCCTAGCTTCACCAAGGAGGGAAAATGGAATGAACATCATGTATGCAGCTTCCTTCTCGATGTCAGAATACCCCATAGTGGCCACCAGCTCATAGAAATTGTCCAAATGAGCATATGGATCTTCATAATCTTTCCCCGTGGACTGATGAGCACTGACTAGATTCAGATAGGCAGACTTGATTTCCACTGCCCTGGCGATATGTGGAATCACAATGCTAGAGTAGTGTCGAGGACCTTGATACATAGCATAGTCTCCAAAAGTCCTCCTTCGAGGATTAGGCCTTGAGTTATTATCAGCAGCATTATTGACATTCTCTATCTTTTTGGACTGAGATTCTGAAACTATAGGAACTGTAGCTGATTCAGAGCTACATTGTGCTTCCTGAGAACCATATTGTTTCTTCTCTTTTGCTTTCTTTCGATTACTTTTAGCAGACTTTTCAATCTCTGGATTGTATTGTAGTTGCTCGTCTTTAGATTTACCTCGCAAAAGCACAACTAAGAAAACTACAGCAAAGGTTAGCACGAGGGTTAATACTATACTTCAAAGAATTAAAGAATAACTATGTACAAAACTGAATAATATCTATAAAGAACTAATGTAAATCGCTCATTGCTCCCCGGCAGTGGCGCCAAAAACTTGTTAGATATTTACGGAACGACAAGTGTACTGTATCGTCCAAGTAATAAAATCCGGTAAAGTACCAGGATATCGTCCTCAGGGAGTATAGTGGATTTACACTAATTCCTACAAGAATGAATTGAGTATATAGTTGCAATGGTGTTCGTATAAAATTTTATGTTTAATTGTAAAAACTCATAAATTGAATGAAAAGCAAGTAAAATAAACTGGGATCGAAATGCATCGTTCTTTCCCAATGACATCCATGGATTCAATTCCAAGTGAACTGTGAAGTTACTGATTCAGATGCACATATCATTCAAATCATTCACATCAATCTCTTGAGTGTAAAATCCTTAGATAATTTCTCAAATACCAATTCCTTGGATATTTGACCAATTAACTAGCATTATGTTCCATGTAAAAGAAATTCATGCATCATTCTACATTCCTAGAGCAATGATGTATGAAGAAAGATTATTTAGGTTCGGTGTCAAGTTTAACTTCCCAATTAAACTTGAACCCAAGAATAAGAAATTAGTAGCAAATTAAATTCATGCATTAAGAACGGGATTAACTTCCCAAAATCAAATAACAATTACAATGGAATCAAATCCACGAGTACAAAGGTTAGAAGATTATATTTCGAATCCCTCAGCAAGATCTAATCACTTCTTCTCGCTATTACAACACTCGAATCATGAAATTATACAAGGAATAATGTGAAGTAGAACCATTTCCATGATTACTATCCTAATCTCCTTGTGTTTCTCTCTATTTTCGTGCTGAATATCTTCTGAAAAATGAATAGTGTCCCTCTTTGACTTCCGAAACCGCCAATATCAGTTCTAACTTCCACACCCTCACCCAAGCTAGAGATTCTCGCTTGGGTGAGTAAATAAGAGGCTCTCACACCTGAGCACCTCGCTTGAGTGAGGCATCCCTCGCTTGGGCGAGGATCCTTCGCTTAAGCGAGGATCAGGTAGGACATTAGGGAATTTTTTGCTCAACTAGTCGCTTGAGCAACAGTACCTCACTTGGGCGAGGGGTGGCAGTGATTTCTGATGATTTTTCTCCTATTTGTGGCTTGGGTGACCCTGTCCTCGCTTGGGCGAGGCTTGTGGTGCTCAGAAGTATCAATCTTCTACTTTTTCTCCTTTTTTTCATGAATCTTATCCTGAAACAACATAAACACATAAAAGTTCCTACACATAACAAGATCACTAAGCTATTAGGAATCTTACACAGTTATAGCATAAATGTGCACTAAGTACCTAAAAAGCATATGAATTTCCTTAACAATTTGGCACTTAACAAACCTCAACCTGCATGATGTGTTGTATGTTCCAGAAATCACCAAAAAAAATTTGAGTATATCTAAGCTAACTACTCGTAATAATTGTTGAATTTGATGAAAATAGTTGTTTTGTGAAGGACAAACTGGTAGGGAAGGCACTTCTAAAGGCTCTTGTGTCTACATGTATCTCAAGGAAAATGGGATAGAAAGCTTGGACATCCCAATAATAAAGTTCAAGAAAATATGTTGAAGGACTGCAATGTGAAGATATAATCTAGTGACACATTCACATTATGTGAAGCTTGTCAATTTGACAAACTACACTTGTTTTCTTTCAAATCTTCTTCCTCACATGCTAAGGAAACTTTAGATTTAATTCATACTGATATATGAGGTCCAGCTCCAATTTTATACTCATTTGGTTTTAAATATTATGTTCATTTTATTAATGACTTTAGTAAATTCATGTGGATTTTTTCCTTTAAACAAAAATCGGATACCATATATGTCTTCACTCAGTTCAAATCTATGATTGAAAACCACTTTAACAAGAAAATAAAAATCATTCAATGTGATGGAGGTGGTGAATATAAACAAGTTCAAAAGATTCCCACATAATTAGGAATTATATTTAGAATCTCTTGTCCCTACACCTCTCATTAAAATGGCAAGGCTGAAATAAAGCATAGGCATATTTATGAACTAGGACTAACACTATTAGCACAGACAAAAATGCCCTTACAGTACTGGTGGGAAGCTTCTCAACTGATGTCTTCCTAGTCAATAGATTGTCATCATAAATAATCCAAATAAAAGCCCATACTTCTTAATTTTTTAAAAAGAACCCAACTATGAGGACTTAAAACTATTTGGTTGTGTCTGCTACCCTTGTCTAAAACCATACTATCAACACAAGCTTCAATTCCATACAATTGGGTGTGTATTCCTAGGTTACAATAATTTACACAAGGGATATAAGTGCATCAACTCTCATGGGAGAATTTTTGTCTCGAGACATGTGATCTTCAATGAAAATAATTTTCCATTCCATAATGGCTTCATTGACACAAGAAATCCATTAAAGAGACTGGCTGAAAATACATTTATTGTGCTTCCTACTTGTCATGCAGGTACCATTATAAGCAACACAACTGAACCAAAAAACAATATGGTCAACCATCAGGAAGAGAATCTAACTGACAACTCAGCAAACAATCATACAAGTGAAGGCCAACCAACTCTAAGTGAGTCCTTTGCTAATGATGATAACAACACATCAAGAGAAAATGAAGCAGGGGATTCATCCTTAGTAGAACTAGTGGAGAGCAGCAGTCAAACTACACCTAAGAACAATTAACAAAGTCATCAAGACAACACCAACACTCATTGGATGCGCACCACAAGCAAAGCTGGGATTTATAAGTCTAAGCAACCCTACATAGGATTGACAGAGGCATATGCAAATGACAAAGAAGTCGTGGATATAGAATTTAAAGCCCTAATGACTAATCAAACTTGGACATTGGTACCATTTGAAGGCCAAGAAAACATCATAGAATCAAAATGGATCTTCAAGACTAAATACAAAGTAGATGGCTCAATTGAAATGATGAAAACGAGATTGGTTGCAAGAGGATTTCAACAAACAATAGGCATAAACTTTGATGAAACATTCAGCCATGTGATCAAATCCAGCTCAGTAAGAATCATCTTTGCCATTGTTTTACGTCTTAATTGGGAAGTCAGGCAACTAAACATAAATAATGCATTCTTAAAAAGAACTCTAAAGGAAACAGTATTTATGTGTCAACCTGAGGAATACATAGACTCCATCAAACCTAATCACATATGCAGATTGTCCAAAGCCATATATGGTCTAAGGCATACACCAAGAGCTTGGTTTGATAGCCAAATGAACACACTACTAAAATGGAGATTTCAAAACACCAAAAGTAACTCATCCTTTTTTACTCTTAGAGGTACAAATCATATCACATTTCTCCTTATTTATGTTGATGACATAAGAGTAACAGGTAGCAACTGCAAGTTCTTAGAGACATTCATCAATCAACTTAATATTGCTTTCTCACTGAAAGACCTTGGACATATACATTACTTTCTGGGCATTGAGATTCATAGAAATGATAGTGAAATGTATCTAAGGCAAACAAAGTTCATAAGAGATGTACTCAGGAAGTTCAAAATGGAGAAAGTTTTAGTTTGTTCAACACCAATGGTATCTAGTAGGCAAGTCACTACTAAGGGGGAACCAATGTCCAATCCTACTTTGTACAGACAAGCCATAGGCACAATGCAATATCTGACTAACACAAGACCTAATATTGCCTTTATTGTCAACAAACTCGGCCAATACATGAGTTCTCCTACCATTGATCATTGGCAAGGGATAAAAATAATATTGAGATATCTCTAAGGCACAATAGATCCATGCCTACACATAAAACCCTCAAATGATCTTGACATAATAGGATATTTTTTTATGCAGATTGGGCCACTATTGCTAATGATAGAAAATCCATGGCATGATAGTGTGTATTTCTTGGTGAAACAATGGTTTCTTGGTACTCAAGAAAACAAAAATTAGTGTCACGATCAAGCACATAATCAGAATACAGGACCTTGGCTAATCTTGCAGCAGAAGTAGCTTGGGTTAAATCACTACTAACAGAACTGAAGTTACCAATGCTCAGAAAATCAATCATATAGTGTGACAACTTAAGTGCTAAGTCACTTGCATCCAATCCAGTTATGCACGCTCGTTCCAAACATATTGAGATAGATGCACATTACATACGTGATCAAGTCCTATAGAACGAAGTTATTGTGGCCTATGTTCCTATAGCTGACCAAATTGCAGATTGCTTGACCAAACTTCTCACCGACACAAGATTCAACATGTTGAGAGACAAACTTGGAATGATTGTTTCACCTCCAGTTTGAGAGGGGGGATAGAGAAAGTAAATATCTTACAATTAATGATATCACAATGTAGTAAATCATGACTAGAGTCATGATATCGTGATCCTTAATTTTAGCATATATTGCACGTCATATATTTACTTTCTTTTATTGTTTAACAATTATTGTGATTATCATTCCTAATCTATGGAATAATACACAATATTTAATATCATTTTCCTTCTCTCCTTAGCGCTGATGATGAATGATCCTCTTTGATTCTCAAGAAATGATAGCTTGTATCAGCACATTTCCCCCTTTGCCGAGCAAGAAAACCAAAGCTCTAATAACAATAACATTGTCCTACCAACATCCTTTTTCAACACACATGATCATTTCCTTGACTTCACCCCTATACCTCAAAATAACCCTACCAATGTCTCTAATCCCTCAAGTGCTCTAGTTGATCTTACATCTCCTCTAACAAAAAATGCTATTGACCACTAATTAACCCAAACACATGGAATCTGGCTAAAACAGTATTCCAGAACAATCTATTAGAAGATCTAATAAAACCAGATATTAATCCCCAACATTCCTTTACGATTTTACCATTGCTTACTTGTCGTTGGATCAGCTCCTCAATCATCTAATAGTATAAGGTATTCTTTGTCGCACTCTATATCCTATGATAAATTCTCATCTCAGCATAGACATTATGCCTTGGCCATCTCTGCTATACTTGAGCCTAGAACTTATGCTGAGGCCATTATGAATGCAAAAGAATTGTTGTTGAAAAGGAATTAATTGCCTCAGAGAAAAATAAAACTTGTACTTTCACATCCCTAGCAATGAATAAGAAAGTAGTAGGATATAAATGGGTCGTTAAGGTGAAGCATAAAATTGATAATACTATAAAGACACAAAGCAAGATTTGTAGTTAAAGGATATACACAAACAACATAAATTGATTATCTAGAAACCTTTAGTCTTATTGATAAGATGATCATTGTGAGGGTCCTTCTTGCATTAGCTTCCATATATGGTTGGTATCTCTACCAATTGGATGCTAACATAGCCAATGAATGATATTAGCTCCCACTAAGCGAGATTAGACATTCGCATAGCAAGACTAGCTCTCACTAAGTGAGACTAGAAGAGGAAGTTTAGCAAAACTGAATGTGCTAGAAGAAGTCGTTGAGCGAGACAAAGGCGAGAGATTGAGAGATTCTTGCTCATCGTGAGCTCAACATTGCTCAATGAGTCCTTTTTTCAACAGTTTTTTTAGAATAGTTAGTTATGTTGCTCAAGTGTCAAGTTAGGTAGTTTGTTTTCACTATATGTTTAAATACCCAATGTGGCCGTTATAAATTTTCATGTGTCCCATTTAAATCTGCAAAAAAGTAAAAAAAAAACTTATTTAGTATTCAAAAATCACAAATGTAAGTCAAAATAGTCTTATCGGATGTCACAAAAATGCTAAAAAATCTAATTAGACTCATATTTGATATTTTGTAGATTATTTAAAAAAATTAGAAACCGAAATTAGTACATTCAAAGTAAAATATGTTCAGATAAGTATTAACATGATAAAAAAGATCACATATCCCAAAAATTTCATATTTTCTTGTCTCAAGTTAATCATATTCTACCAAGTAATATAAAAAAGTTATTTTCTATTTTTATAATTATTAATCTTTATCAAATTATGATACTACTGTGGTACAAAAAATGGAACAAATAATCTTCATGTTATCAATAAAGAAAGATTGAATAAAAAATTCATGATAGATTTTGCAGTGAACAAAATCAAAGGAAAAAGAATACAACATGCTTGCATGTCATTTGTGCTCTATTTGGTGCGTCCCACGTTTTTGTCCCAACCTAATAATATAATCACAACCTCAAAGTCTTCTTTTGTAGTGTATAAATACTACCCAACCTCTCTCCCATATAAATAACACAACAATTTGAGGCCTCATTGAAGTTAATAACACAAAAAGAGTTGACATGTCTAACTCTTTTTTCTCATTGCTTATTCTTGTGCTTCTTTACACCATTTCAGTTTCTGCCATTAATCCTCACGAAAACTATGATGATGATTCATTCATTTCCTCTCTAGGTGATAGTGTCTTCACTCTCCAAGTCCCAGTATTAGAGGAAAACACCTTAGATAATCTCTTATCCTTTGGTTACTACCGTAAAAGCTGTCCAAAATTTGAATCTATCATACATGGGAAAGTGAAAGAGTGGATTCAAAAGGATTCCACTTTAGCAGCCAGTATCTTGAGATTGCACTTCCATGATTGCTCTGTCAGGGTAAATGATTCTTTACTACTTAATATATATGTTTCATACATACATTTATTAACTAATATTGCACAGTTTTCACTATCTCATTATAATTCAACTACATAACTATAATATGTTATTTTTACGTCTACGTATGCCACAACTTTAGGATTTAAAGCGTAGAGTATCAGGACTGTGTTACAAACTGGAAAGTGTTGTTATGATAGTTACATAATTCTCCAATTTTCCATACCCAATTTACTACCGCGTACCACCCGTGCAGTTCCTGGGCACGTGTTACAGGTGTGACTGTGCAGAGCCCATGATGATAAAGGGCTCATTTAAAAATTAATAATTTTAATTAAATATTCTTTATTTTTCTATCTTATTTTATTAATATGTTTTTTTTATAAATTCTATGATAGCTTTGGTATATTTCATAGTTTTACTTTAAGGTCATTAAGTGATCATGATTATAGAGACAAGATGGTTCAAACTTTAAGGGTCAAAGAAATTTGAAATTTAGAAATGGATATTTTATACAACTTTTTGTGTCAAGTTTTACATGGTTTCTAAAATTAATTTTGTTGGTAAAATCCTTACAATATAAGAACTTCTAGCCACAATTTTCCTAATCTCCATGAAAAACTCTCTATAAATTTTTTAATAAAACTAGGGCCATATTTTCTTACATATATTAGGATCAGCCGTGTATATATCACATATTAAGTTTATTATAAAAAATGTCTAATAAAATTAATATAAAATATGAGGAACTACTTATATAAGACAACCACCTAATATTACCAGTAATGCGGACTAGGTATACTGGTAATCCCACAAATAAAGGTTGATAACTTGATTACATGAGAATATCAAACACTACCTCAATATATATTTGCTCCGGGAATATGGTTTTCGGTATTGATTTTGTAATAACAGGAATAATTCTAAATTCTCAAAAGGTATTGAATGCTTAATATTGGTAAGATTTACGTGTATTTTTCATTTGAAGAAGATATTGCAAAACAATTTGGTTGGTGATGATTTGGATTATTCTATTCATATAGGGATGTGATGCCTCCATTCTATTGAACCATGACGGGAGTGAGAGGACAGCATATGCAAGCAAGACTCTGAGAGGGTTCGAAGTGATCGATGATATCAAGGCAGAGTTAGAGAAACAATGCCCTAAGACTGTGTCTTGTGCAGATATTCTGACTGCTGCTACAAGGGATGCCACAGTTGAGATAGGAGGACCATATTGGGATATCCCTTATGGAAGGAATGATGGGAAGGTTTCCATTGCCAAGGAAGCTGAAATAGTGCCCATGGGTCATGAAAACATTACTTCCTTGATTGAGTTTTTTCAATCTAAGGGTTTGACTGTCTTAGATTTAGTTGTCCTCTCAGGTAATAAATTAAACAATAGAATTATTTGCACTCAAACTCGGCTTGTTAGTTGGATAAATTTGGTTAATAAACCAAATAAATTTAACTTGAGCTAAAAATTAAGCTCGTTAAATAAACAAGTTGAACTTGAATCAAAGTTCGACTTGTTAGTAATTATCATTTGAGCTAACAAACTGAATTAATAGAGCTAATAAGTTCAACTGCATAGATCACAAACTCTTGACAAACTAAACCAATTCTAGTTAATAAATCAAATCAAACAGTTTGTTACTCCAATCGAGTCAAATTCGAGATGGGAACATAGTTTGTTTCGAACTCAAGTTGAGTTTCGAGTTGAACAAGTTAAACTCTGATTTGACTCAGTTTGACTCATTTTCGATCATACTCATGACTAAGATGTTATGCGAAGGATAAATGATCTGATATACCCAAACCTTATTTGATTTTTTATATATAGTAAAATTTTAAATTAAAATATTTATTATAAAATTGTCATTCTATAGTGTTGGATAACTCCCCCATATTGATGTGGCTATTCCTTTTAGTAATTGAGGCATATTTGTAAGTTAAGAGATAACTCCCCCTATTTCTATATAGTGATGGGGCTATTCCTTTTAGTAATTGAGGCATATTTGTAAGTTAAGCTTGCTATAGTGGGCTCCACCTTCCTTCAAAATTTGGACTAATGAGTGCTGTAACCATAATGATTGTGATTAGGGGCTCATACTATTGGAAGGTCTTCATGTGGCTCCATTCAATATAGGCTATACAATTACCAAGGCACTGGAAAACCAGACCCATCAATTGATCCCAAGTACCTAAACTTTTTGCAAAGGAAATGTAGATGGGCCTCAGAATATGTGGACCTTGATGCTACAACTCCAAAAACATTTGACAATGTGTACTACATTAATCTTAAGAAGAAAATGGGTTTGTTATCCACAGATCAGTTGTTATATTCTGATTTAAGGACTTCTTCCCTTGTTTCTGCATTTTATGCTACACCATCACTATTTAAGCACCAATTTGGAGTGTCTATGGCAAAACTTAGCAACATTGAAGTTCTCACAGAAGAGGATGAAGGAGAAATAAGGACCAATTGCAATTTTGTTAATGCTTATTGACTGGTTCTCTACTTTCTTCTGACTATTTTTTATTTGTATTTCGTGCATACTACCACTACTACTAGAGATTGTTATGTCAATTTCTCTGCAATTTAACTTATGTTTCCTTTTCATCTCGTTACAATGCCTTTTTTCTTTTAAAGTTGTGATTTTTTTGCCCATTATTATTATCTGCTGATATATCTTGTTTCTATTGGATGGGTATTGCCAATGGGATTCCTAAATATTGATTCATATTCATTGTTACTTTATAAGTTTTTAAATGTAAAAAGTTAAATTTTGGTTAAGAAGTAAGAGTTATAATTAGGGGTTAGAAGAGTAGAATCCACAAATGATTATAGACACATTCAATTATATTATGATTGGTGACTAAAAATGAATATGGAATCTTGAATGAGTTTATTAATACTTGAAATTGTATATTTACTCTTTCTTTAACCAATTATATTTTGTATTGTATAAAATTGTAATATGTGGATAAGAATTTTTTTTATCAGCAATAACATTTTATTAAAATGAAAAATGAAAACTGGGAGAAGAAGTAATACTCTTATTTACAAACACAAAAACTAGCAAGTAGAAAGACATGTCCGTTCTAAATAAAATACATGGAAATTATTACAACGAGCAATTAGTATATTCTAAGAATGTAAAAAGATAAGATGTATCACTTCTTTAAGATGGAATTACCAATTGTCAAAAATAATCTTATTCTTAAAATATCAAATAATCCAAATAGTGATAAACCAAAGAGACATCCACCTTTTTATATGGTTGGTTTCCAAAAAGTTATGATTATGTTGTTAGAAAAGCTTTAACCCATGTCTTCTACCGATAAATTTAACTTCGTTTTTTTACCGATTTTAAGAAGTTTTGCAATATGGTGGACAATTTCCCTTAAACACACATCTGTGACTTTTCTACAAAACGATTGTTTTCATCACGAGATAGACAATAATGCCAATTATCATCGTTTTCATCCACGAGATATACAATAATGCCAATTATCATCGTTTTCATCACAAGATAAAGAATAATTAGGGATGGCAACGAGCACAGGCGGACACAGTAGTAGCTACTCGCTATCCATTTTGAAATAGGAGAGTAATACCTGTATCCATCTATATCCGTACGGGTACCTACGTGCAGGTTTTTTGTGGGTATTTCTGTGTACCCGCTAGTAAAACAGGTATCCGCTGGTTCCTATATTTCCGTTGAATTTTTAATTTCCTATTTCTATTATGTTTTAAATGAGATGAAATTTAATTATTTTTTTGTATTTTGAATTAATATTTGGCAAAAATGCTAAATCTAATGAAGTTTTCTGTTTTTGTGATTTGCTATTATCATTTACTTAACAAAAAATATATATTTTTCTTTGCAAGACATGTGTGTTTTTACACATGTAATAATATTTGTAGCGTGTTTTACCATCAAATTCAATCAAAAATGTAAACAAGGTAAAAAGATGTAAACAAAAGTAAAAGGAAAAGATGTACATAGTATAATGAAAGTTATGATAGTATACTTTTTAATTTAATTAAAAATAATATAGTAATCATATACATAATAGGTACCTGCGAGTACGGGTACCATAAGATTCATACCCGTCCGTATGTACTACGCGTATTTTTAAAAACCCATTTTTAAAACTCGCGGGTACCCATTTATAACATGTACCCGTGCCCATATGAATTTTACCCGCAAGTACTCACGAGTACGGGTTTTTTCCATTCTTAAGAATAATGCCAATTATCATCATTTTCATCCACCATGATCATAAATTTGTATAGAATTCAAAGATAATAGTGTCTTGTTACACATCCGTATACACTAATTTATGTTACAACATTTGATGTCCCACAAATTGTGTCACTACTTGTAACACAAGCTTATGATTGATTGAAAAAATATTTTGAAGTTAAAAAGTTAATAATTAATTATTTTTTTGACCAACCACAACTAATAGTACATGTAGTGACACAATTTATAGGACATCAGATGTATATCCCTAATTTATGAGATATTTTGGTGATGAACAATCACTTTTAATTTCTTCTTTCCTAAACGTCCATTCAAATATATACTTCGAATATCAAAACAAAAAATTATACATCCATGTATATCCATGGTGTGAACATTTGTAAAAAGATTGTTTCGTAGGCCACCACAAGTCAACATGGAATAGAGAAAGGAATACACATTGAGGGATAGATTGGAATTTTCATAAAAAGTGTGGTATAATCTCTTGTTTGTGGGTGTAAAAACCCAGTCAATTTTATTTTGACGACCGAGCCCAATGCGACAGAACATACCCATAAAGCTACTTAATACCCAACACACACCTTCAAAGTAGGGCTTAACCAATCTCCTCATTTCTCTTTTCATATTCTAGGAGCCTATCTCTATCTCTTAGCTGAACTTCTTTATCATTATAATATAGTAAACCCTTCACATTAAAAATAAAAATACATCTTAGAATCATAGATGCATATAGTCTTACCCCTATAAGTGGAAAGATGATTTCTAGTATTTGAATTCATGATTTCATAGTAACTAAGCAACAATCTTACTTTCACCCTATAAAAATATTGTTGTTATGTAGCAAGCAAAAGTGTATAGAGGAAATGTGTTATGTAGAAAACTTGATTATATTCATCAACAAGACACATAATTTATACAACATAAAAAAGAAAACTGGTGCAAAAAAATCATACATGAATAGTATAATGAGTCACATAAGTGTTTTAACATAGTAGGTGAAATATTCCTAATAGTCATATTGGCTATTTATTGCCTAATGAATAGAAACATAACATATTGACTTTTTATTGTCTAATGAATAGAAACATAATAGTTTCTGAGTCATACTAATCAACACTTATTCTTGACTCTTGAGTTGTAAACTTCAAGTTTTTGTCATATACATATTCTTAGAACTGTCAAGATTGAACTTGGTTATGTAAGTTCATTTGACTCATATACTCTTTTTGTGTTTAGGTATCTCTATCAACTCACATGTCTCGTTTATCAATCACCATGAGCTCCTCCTTCATTACATGTATCAATTTCTTGTCAGTTTCAGCTTCTTCATATCCTTCAACATTTGATTATGTACTTATAGGTCCTCCAACATTTGTGTGTATCAATTGCAGCATCTGTGTAGCCGTCCGCGTCATTTTTTGCAGGAAAAGAAGCCTTGTATGCTTCCCATATCGGTAGGCAATATGTATATGAGACTTTTTTTAAGTGAGACAAATCGTTAATAAGATTGTACTTGTTCTTGATGATTAGAGCAGCATGTTGAAGGTCGCCTAACTTTCTTTGCCAAAGCATTATACTTGTGTGTTATTTGTGTACTACAGTTTGCTCATTTTTTATCAAGTCCAAATACAAAGTTTTTGCATTTCATTTGAACTTTGAACACCACTCTGTCTTCAGAATCTTTAATTATGCAGTTTTTGTCTCCAAACAAAACCTTTTAGCATTTCTCCATTAACTAAGGAATACTTAACAAATTTTGCTTAATTTCAGGAACATATAATACATCATGAATTAATTTCAAACATGTGTAACCTTCAATTGTCAATGTTTCTTTGCCTTTTGCTACAATGTATGCCCCATTTCCAATTCTGACTTTGGAAATAGCAGTTTTGTCAAGCTCTCTGAAGTGCTCTCGATCATAAGTCATGTGGCTCGTACAACCACTATTAATGAACCAAATTTATGTAGTTGTTGGCGTCAAAGCATGATATTGCAAACACTTGCTCTTCTTTTGGTTGATCATCAACAGTTTTGACTTCTCCTTGTTTTGTTGAAACTTGCATATTTTTTCCATGTGCCCTAACTGACCTCAATTATAACATCTTGCATCATGCCTCCACCAACATTTGTTTTGTGGATGATTAGTTTTTTGCAATAGGAACAAGGTGGAAATACTTCATTGTTGTTACTTTGGTTATTGTATTTGTTGTTTATAGAACCTGCACTTTTGTAGTTGTTATATTGCTTCCGTTTTTTGTCATTTCAACCATTGTTGTTTTGTAATTTGGTTCGAAAAGCATTTTCCATTGATCATTCTTCCTCATAAGTCTCATTTGTTCTTGTGCCTGTAATGCATTCAATACTTCTACCAATGTGATGCTTGACATATCCTTAGACATTTTCCGAGATGAAATTGCAGCTTCATATTTTTCTGGAAGTACAACTAGAATCTTTTGAACTATTCTAGAATTATAAAATACATTACCAAGAAGTCTTACATTGTTGGCAATGGCCAGAACTTTATTAGAGTACTACTTGATTGTTTCTGAATCTCTCATCTTTTGTATTTCAAATTCTCGGATCAAATTCATCATTTGCATCATTTTGACCATTTCATCTCCCTCATATTTTTGCTTCAAAAAATTCCAGATTTCACTGATTATTTTCAGTGTCATTATTATGTTAAAAATGGTAGGTGAATCAGCTGCATATAAACATGATCTTGCTTTGGACTTTATTTGCTTCATCTCATTCTCATTTTTAATGTGTGCAACAATTAGATTGTGTGGAAGAGTTGGAATAACATAATCTTTTTCAATGGCTTCTCACATATCATTAGCATCCAAGAAAGCTTATGTTCTAACAGCTCATATATGATAATTCTTTCCAGTAAGGAATAGAGGTGAAAATGCAGCAGACCCTACTTTTGAATTCATTTTGACAATTTTAGGCAATAGAATGTAATAGAGAAATTTTTTTGGTTGTGTGTGTGTGTTTGTTCTAACATATCCCTCAAGATATAGCTCTAGATATCAATTTGTTGGTTATGTAGTAAGCAAAAGTGCATAAAGGAAATGTGTCATGTAAAAGACTTGATTTTATTCATCAACAAGACATATAATTTATACAGCAAGAAAAAGAAAACTAATGCAGAAAAAATAAATTCCTACATGAATAGTATAATGAGTCACATAAGTGCTCTATATATTGACTCTTTATTGTCTAATGAATAAAAACATAATATATTAACTCTTGACTGCCTAATGAATAAAAACATAATAGCTTATGAATAATATCAATAAATAAATACTTATACCTTTTTAACTTAGTGATTGGAGTCTGGCTCCTCTCCATTAATAGAGAGAGCAGTGCATATGTATAATTATGACGCATAGCAAAAACAAAAATCCAATGATTCATATTTTTATTTTTCTATAAATTAATAATTTTAAAAAATTGTCCCCTCACACGTTCATAGTACTGGACTACTTATGACTAGCTAATAATTAAGCTACTTGCTTATTGGATGACTTTTATAAGGCACTTTTGTCTTACATGGCTGGTGATGCAGAATTTTCTTTCTCTACCACTTGCATGACCCTCTTCTTCTCTTTGCTCTTAGCATGTCACATTGTTATGGCTTTCTCAGAACATAGCTTATCTCCTTTAACTTTTACCGAAGATGGTGCCAAGAAAAGTAACACCATGGTAGCTACTTCAGCAAGAGAAGACTGTTCTCAAAAATCTAAGAGGGACATGACACCAAATGAAAACATCAAAGAGATCCATGTTCCTGATCAACCTCAACAGGGTCCAAAGAGAGGGAAATTACGAGCTCCGAGGTCTCAGTTGCAATGGCGAAAGAACATCTTCAATGCTAGTGAGCATGAAGTCCCTAGTGGTCCAAACCCCATTTCAAACAGGTAAGTTCAATATCAATATTAGTGTTAGTGGTCCAAACCCCATTTCCTATTTTATTGTTCAAGAAGGCATTCATCTAAGGCATCACTTGTCACCTAAAGATGCACATTCTCTATCCCGTATCAATCATATATTGACATATAAAAAAATATTAAAATAAAAAGGAACATTCTACTTGGTGTTTTAGTTACTGCTTAAGACATGTGATCTTTGTCTTTTCATTATGATCTACCGGATATGTAATAGTCATGTTATGGCATAGAGAACAAAATAAAGAAAAGACGAAAGAAAAGAAAAATACTGATTTGGTCAATTTTAGCTGCTACATTCGCAAATAATAGACAAAGATTCATTTTTTTATGATAAAACTATGTAAGGATAGGGCATTACAATTTTCCACTCTTGCAAGTTAAATTTAGAATAATGTGTAACAACTAACAACAAAATATATACTAATCCACCAAACAACTCTTCTTTTCACTCTCTCATAAGTTGTAGTTTTGTTTTGCAAAACTAACTTGTTTGTGCAGTTGGGAGCTTGTAGCTTATAGTTTTGAGTTCCAAATTTTTTAATTCAGAATTATTATTTGGGTTGGTTCATTAAAACAAAATTCAAGACATTTTAACAAATACAATGTTAATAACCAACAAGACATTTGTCTAGTAGTGTAAGGTTCCATTGGATCTTTAACGTCGAGAGTTTGATTCTTGGGAGTGACACTTGTTAGGAGCGATAACCATAAACCTCGGAATGGATTAGTTCCTTACCCAAAAAGTTAAAGAATACCCTTGATAGTACACAAAAATACAATGGTAACAATGCTAAGGGTAAGGGACACAATGATTCAACTTGCAACCACCTTCTCTCAACTACAAATAGTTGCTCATTGCACACGATAATGAAAGGAGAATTGGATTCTAAATTATGTAAACAAATTCCTCATACACCATTGTTTTGCGTGAAAAGCTAGTTATACTGATTTGGGTCCAATGTCTCTTTCCTATTATTAGTGCCCTCTTGTTTTTTAATCTACATCATATGAAGCTGCCAAAATGATTTAGTATAATTATTGGGTCCTTTTTGGTTGCTTTTCTTGTCTAGAACATGTACATTGGATATTTGGAAGCTCAGTACAGGTAGCCACTGATCATGATTTCAAATTTTGGGATATAGCTAGCATCCAAAATTTCATGGTGTTAATCATCATATATTATCTTCTAGCATTTTATGGAATGAAAAAGCATTCACATTCCAAACAGTGTACCACACTAACTCTTACTAAGTTAGATATTAAATTTAATAGATGATACGTACCCCAGATTCAGTTAACATTTGACGCCAAATTTATTTTGGTTTAATCATACCCCCACCATATTATTATGATACACTAGGGGACTAGGGGTCTTCCCTCACTAGTTAGGATGATCTAGTCTAGTTCGAATTTAGCTCAATAGGATGATAGAATCACTTTCCTCCTCCAATCTAATCGCATTTCAACAACATCCAAGATAAAATTGGGTTATTCTTATACATCATCAGTGTATTAATTTAAATATTATCAATAGCCAAATCACAGAATTGAAAAATAATGAGGCTAAAACTAAAACTAAAACATATTGATAACATATATTTCAAATAAATAATATCAAAATAAAACTGAAGGTTAGTGATTTAAGTTAAGAAATGTTTTTATATCAAATAATATTCATTTAAAAAGAATATAGGACATAGAGATATATGGGACAACCCTTAGTATAATCCAAAGTTGTCCCAAAAGCTGATCAAGTCTATATTCTAAGACCAAAACCCTTCAAAATGAGTTTATTACCAAGACAAGTTAGAGGAACAAGACATATCTTATACACTCATAAGATAGAGAACTAATTCTCTCAACCCTCACGACTTATGGCTACTCTTCTGGAGACGTTTCGTCGAGCTTCTCTTAAAGCTTTCCTTTTAACCATAAGCATTGAAAATAAAAGTTCAATTAACCACATTTATACATACAAATATTGTTAAATGTGTATGGCTGGAGAATGTTTGTCAAACGTAATAATACAAACAAAATATTGTTTGTCAAACGAAAAATATATCAAAAGAACTGTTTGACTGTTTTGACAAAAGCAATCAAAGTGCATTGACAGCTTTCTTTTTTCAGGACTGTTTTCTTTATTTGATTATTAAGAGCATCTGGTTGTTCACTGTTATTATCAGAATAAGAATATTTTTAGTTTTTGAGTTTTGTTTTTAAATAAAAATAATTTTTGGTAAATAAGAACAGTACTTAGTGAAGAGGAGATAATCTTTACGTGATGTACTTTATCTATTTTATGCATTTTATTTATCTTTTAATTTAGTAGGTTGTAATTTCTATTATATTTTGAAATTATATTTAATGTATTTTAATTAATACAATATTTTGTTTTATTTATCCATGTCCACTTATTTTATTTTTATAATTTACAAAAAAATTAAATTTTTAGTTATATAAATAAATTATAACGACTTTTAATTTATTAATAAATAAATAAGTAATTATTCTTAATAATTTGCTATATTTATTCTAAAATATAAAAGTGTGAGATAGGTTATGAAACTCAAATAAGAACGATGTTTGTCATTATGGGGGAATAGATATTGTTCTTATTATAAAATAATGTGTGGAATTTGTTGGAGTTGTTAATAGAAAGGAGAAGAAGAAGAAAGTATATAGAGAGAAGAGAGAATCAGAGAAGATAAGTTGGATTCAAAGCAGAGAATTAATTCTGCATTTATTCAATGAATGTTATTTATAGTAACCAAGGCATAACAGAATTTTGAAACTATCAACTACTTTCTATATGAGGAAAGTCTTAATCAACTTAACTCTTACACTTTTATCCTACTCTACTTGAATTATCTTTCTATTTTAACATTCCCTTCTAATTCAAGTCTTGGGTAGGATCCAATTCTAGTGCTGAGACTACTCCACTTCGTCTTCTTAATTCTGCAAATCTTTCTGTTTTGAGTGCCTTGGTAAATCCATCTGCGAGTTGTTCTTCTGTTTGCAATGAGTGACTTCTATCCTCTCTTTGTTTACTAGATCTCTTAGAAAGTGAAACCTCACCTCTATGTGTTTACTCCTGCCATGGCTAACGGGATTCCTTGACAGATTTATAGCTGATACATTGTCTATCTTCAGCTGCAGAGTTTTCTGCACATCAATTCTCATTTCAGCAAGCAATTCTTCTAACCATACTGCTTGACAAGCAGCATAACAACCAGATATGTATTCAGCTTCACAACTTGACAAGGCAATGACATCTTGCTTCTTTGAGCACCATGAAATAGGTGCATGATTGATCAAGAACAAGTAGCCTGGGGTGCTCTTTCTTTCAATCGGATCTGCTCCATAATCTGAATCAGAATAGGCAATTAGATTCAATGTAGAGTTATCACTTTCCTTTGGAAATAGAATTCCATAGTCAGTTGTCCCTTTTATGTATCTTAAGATCCTCTTGGAAGCTAGCATATGAGATCTTTTGGGCTTGCACATAAATCTGCTTACTACACCAACACTGAATGCCAAGTCAGGTCTGCTATTACATAGAAATCTAAGTGACCCAACCATCTGCTTAAATTGTGTTTCATTCACAGGTTCTCCTTCTTCATCTCTGTGCAATTTTAAGCTTGCTTCTGCTGGAGTTGATACAACATTGCAGGCCTTCATGTTGAACTTTTCTAGCATTTCTATTGCATACATCCTTTGGTGCATTAGTAACCCTGCAGTGGTGTATGCAAATTCCATCCCAAGGAAGTAGCTCAATTTGCCTAAGTCTGTCATGTCAAATTCTGCCTGCATGATTCTTTTGAACTCTTTGATGGATTCTGAGTTTGATCATGTGATTAACAAGTAATCTACATATAAGCATATGATTAGCAGATCTCCAACCCTCCCTTCTTTGACATATACACCATGTTCAACAATGCACTTGTTGAAGTTTAATTTGTGCATGAAGGAATCAATCCTTCTATTCCATGCCCTCGGGGCTTGCTTTAAGCCATACAAGGCTTTGTTTAATCTGTAGACCAACTGTTCTTTGCCTCTTTTAACAAAACCAGGTGGTTGTTGCACATATACCTCTTCCAATAATGGCCCATGTAGGAATGCAGATTTTACATCTAGCTGAAACAGAGTCCAGTTTTTAGCACAAGCAATTGCAATCACCATTCTGATGGTCTCAATTCTAGCCACATGAGCAAAGACTTCTGAGTAATCTAGCCCGTGTTTCTGCAGGAATCCTTTGGCAACTAATCTTGCTTTGTATTTTGATATTGAGCCATCTGGATTGATCTTCTGTTTGAAAATCCACTTCACTCCTATGTGATGTTTGCCTTCTGGTAATTCTACTAGATTCCAGGTCTCATTTCTTTCAATAGCATTGATCTCTTCCTTCATAGCTTGCTTCCAAACTTCATGTTTTAGTGCCTCTGTTTCATTTAGTGGAATTGCTTCAGCCATCAATGCTAGATGAATCAGGTCTCCTTCTTCTGTGATCTGATTATATGAGTTTACTTCATAGTCACTGAATCTGATAGGTCTTGATCTATGTCTCTGTGTTCTTTGTTGTGGATCTGCTATTGTTGGTTCATTTTCAATTTCTTCTGAGTTGCTTGTTTGCTGAGTCTCAAAGTTTGTTCCCTCCTCGACACAATTAGGGATTACTCTCTTTAAACTGGTATGCATGAGATTCCAATCCCACTTTTCATGCTCTAGGATAAGAACATATCTGCTAATAGTGATTTTTTCTTTGATTGGGTCATACAACCTGTAGGCACCTGTAGGGTGATAACCAACAAACACCATAGCTTCACTTCTGTTTTGCAGCTTTGTTCTCTTTTGTTCTGGGATATGTCTATAGGCTAGTGAGCCAAATACTCTGAAGTGGCCAACAGATGGTTTTCTCCCTGACCATATCTCAATTGGTACTTTTCCTTCAATCTTCTTAGTAGGACTTCTATTCAATATGTAGACTGATGTTGACACTGCTTCTGCCCAGAATTTTTGAGGGAGATCCTTTTCTTTGATCAAGCTCATTGCCATGTTCATTATGGTCCTATTTCTTCTCTCTGCAAGACCATTGTGTTGTGGTGTGTATGGTGAGGTTACTTCATGTTTGATCCCTTGCTTCATGCAGTATGTTTCAAACTCATTTGAAGTGTATTCTCCTCCTCCATCTGTTCTCAGTGTCTTTAATTGTCTGCCACTTTCCCTTTCAGCAATAGCTTTGAAGTTTTGGAATGCTTCAAGTTCCTTTCCTTTTGTTTTCAGTACATCAATCCAAGTCATCCTGCTGAATTCATCAACAAATATTATGTAATACCCGTTGCCTGCTAAGGAGTTTGATTCAAATGGGCCACAGATATCTGAGTATACTACATCCATAGTTCCCCTGGATCTCATGCACACTTCTGCTTTGAAAGGATTTCTAGTCTGCTTTCCAACCAAGCACACTTCACATATATTCTCAGATAGTGAGGTGATTAGCAATCCAGAGACCATCTGTTTGATCCCTAGATGGTGTAGACTTCTAAAGTTCAAGTGTCCATACCTTGAGTGCCATAGCCAGCTTTCATTTGAGGCTTCCATCATGGCTAAGCATTGCACTTCAGCAGCTTTGATGTCAACCTGGAATTTCTGTTTCTTGTTAGTCTGCTTCTAATGGTCAAGTTTTTGTTAGTATCAAACAGTTCAAGTTTGTCATCCTTCATTAAAACACTGAAGCCTTTTTCCACTAGTTGGTCTATGCTAAGCAGGTTGCATTTCATGTTAGGTACATAGAGAACCTCTGTGATCATTGCCTTGGAGCCATTCTATCTCTTGATTATTACATTACCCATACCTTCCACTTCCAATGAACTATCATCAGCAAATTTCACTTTGCTTTTCTTTGATGAATCAAAGTTGGTCAACCATTCTTTGTGCTTAGTCATGTGATTTGAACAACCTGAATCTAAGTACCAAGATTCAGTTTGTGAGTCCCCTCCACTTGTTGTGACCATCAAGTTTAAAGGTTCTTGATCTGAGTCTTCTTGAGCTGCATACACTTCTTCATTGCCTCTTGCCTTCTCTGCATGACACTCATAGGAATAGTGTCCCATCTTATGACAGTTGAAGCACTCCACTTTCTTCTTATCAAACATTTTTCCTTTTGCATTCATTCTTGACCCTCCTCTATAAGATTCAGGCCAATCATGATTAGGTTTGTTCTTCTCTGACTTCAGAGGCCACCTTTTCTGATGGTGTTGTTTTCCCTTCCATTTCTTGTCTCTCTTTCTATCATCTTCTGTAAAGTGGCTAGCCTTGAGTGCTTGTTCTGATTTCTTGATTGGATTTCTCTCAAGCATCCTCATCTCATGTGCTTCAAGTGAACTTTGCAATTCTCCAATCTTCATTGCATTCACATCTTTTGATTCTTCAATTGCTACGATTATGAAATCAAACTTTTGAGGCAAAGATCTCATGACCTTTCAATTATCATGAGATCTGTTACTTTTTCTCCATATCCCTTCATCTGGTTGGTGATTGTTAACACCTTAGTGAAGTATTCTCCTATCCTGTCTCCTTCTTCCATGTATAACAGTTCATATTGTCTCCTCAATGTCTGAAGCTTTACCTTTTTTATCTTTTCTCCCCCAGCATGACTTCGAATCAGAGTATCCCAAGCTTCCTTGGCAGTAGTTGCATTCTGAATCTTTTCGAAATGCACATCATCCACACATTGGTGAATCAAGAACAAAGCTTTGTTCTCCTTTTTCTTGGCATCTTTGAGAGTTGCTCTTTGCTGCTCAGTGGCTTCCATCTGTAGGGGAGGAATTCCATCTTCTACTACTTCACTTACTTCTTGAAAACTGAAGAGCACTCTCATTTGTGTTCTCCATCTGTCCCAATTTTTATCTGTGAGTATTGTGAGCCCCATTGATGGCAAATTGTTGCCATTTCCCACCATCTTGGATTTTTGCCGAGGAATTGTTCTTTAATTCGTGAATTCTTCAATTCGTGAATCTGTCCTTTACCTTCAATCTTATGGACTCCACCGAATTGCTTTCACTTATTGATTCCTTTAAACTGAACCAAGAGTTATTCACTTTTGTTGTGAATCTTTTCTTGTTGGTAGGTCCCTTTCGTTCTGCTCGTGATACCATAATTTGTTGGACTTGTTAACATAAAGGAGAAGAAGAAGAAAGTATATAGAGAGAAGAGAGAATGAGAGAAGATAAGTTGGATTCAAAGCAGAGAATTAATTATGCATTTATTCAATGAATGCTATTTATAGTAACCAAGGCATAACAGAATTTTGAAACTATCAACTACTTTCTATACGAGGAAAGTCTTAACCAACTTAACTCTTACACTTTTATCCTACTCTACTAGAATTATCTTTCTATTTTAACAAGATTTAAATAAGAATGAAAATTTTATTTGCTGAGATTTATTTTTTAATTAAATTATCCTCATTCAAGATTTCCTTTTTTTTTTATTTTGGGTTCTGGTTTGAAGAAAAGGGGAAATTTTGGCGTGGGACTTTTTTTTTAATTGTATCATCATGAAAAACATGACAATCACATGAAACAAATACATGCAAAGTTGGAAAAGATATATGGTGAGAGGATGGACATATTAGATTTAGAGTATTTGTTTTATAATAAACTTCCGTTTTATAGTTTTAGATAATATTAAACCATAATGAACTTCCTCGCGTAACTATTATCTTGTCACCGTGTTACAAGGGCTAAATGTTGATTAATTTGCCATGTTACAATTGTCAAATGTCATTCATTGTAACGGTAGAAAGGTGTCTTGAGCTTCTATTGTGGCTTCTTGACATGTTAATATTAACTTTTAATTTGGAATAGCATAAAAATAGATAAACGTAATGTCTCTCAACAAATTCGGAATATAAAATTATATCCTATTACCGATATAGCCTTGCGATTGGTAACAAATTTGATTTTTAAAATTATGAATTGAAACATAACAAGTTATTATCTAGTTTGGCCTTCGAGAAGTATATACTATTCTAAGTGATTAAACTCTCCATCAAAGTTTATAAAGGGTGACTCGAGTGATAGGTGAGATTGACCATGAGGAACAAAACCAGCTTGGGGGTCTAAACAATACTAATTTCACTCACATTTAACAAGACCAGAGAAACCCCAATATAAAAGAGAAAAGAAACGGCACTAATCAAATTTTCAATATTTCAAATCACATGGTGACTTAAGTGAGAATAATTCTCATATAAAAAATGTGAGAACAATGAATTTGGGTCTTACAATCATTTATAGATTGTTAAAATCAAAAGTTAGTTATTAGTCACATAATAATTATATACATGCGTCTTTTAATCAATTTTAACTATTCAAATGAAATCCAATTATTCATATTAACTATTCTCATTTCTCATAATAATAATAATGTAAAATTCTCATGTGAGTAGCTTCCTTCAAATCAAACAACGGTCACCCAATATAATTTTATAATCATTATATTGGAGGAGAATGAATACTATATTTGCCTTTGTAGATAATTGTAGTGCTAGGATGAAGGAAACACTATTGGTTCCGCCATCACATGTGTAGTGTATAGTTTTAACGGAATCTGGACTTACAATTTTCTTCCTCTGAATGAGTTGCTAAGTTGCCATGATAGGTGATGTGGTAAATGTTTTTTACTAACATCAACCACACGCAATTAACACATTAACATAAACCTAATATTAGAGATTATTGAACAAAGAAAAAATCGAATTTAAATAAAATAGTCTTGTGAAGAATGAACTGTCATCCAGTATTAACTATTCTACTATGTATCTCTAAGAATTTTAGAATGTAAATATAACTATATAAGAATGAAATTAGTGATTAAATATATCTACATTTTACACTAAATAGGTTTTCTAGTTGGTCAATCAAGTGTGAGATGAGGTACCAAGTGTCAATGAACATATTTGTTGAAAAGCCATAGCCGTTAAATTTCAAAATGCATTTTTTCATATATAAAAAAAGCACTAATTCTAGAATGTAATTGGTCACATCTGCTATGTGCTAGTTTCAAAATCAAAATGCAATGTCTATTCCAATAAAAGCCTTTATATGAGAATATCTACAAGATTTGGTAAAGTAATATTAGAATGTCCCTGTAGCAGCTGCAGGAACCATATTTGCAAATACCCCTCACGCACCCCACTAGGTCGGAGCCTCATAAACTAAGTCGGAGTCTCGTGCACTAGGATGTCCTCTACTCATGGCCAATGCATATAAAATAGTCCATCACGTGATCCAAGCCACGCACCCAGAGAAGACTGATGCTTGTTTTGGTTTTCGTTCTCTTCTTTGAAACCTATACAATGAAATAATATATTTTGAGATTAGCAACCAGTCAAACCACGCCTAAAATAAGTGCCCGATTATAACAAAAACAAGGGAGAAAGACCGAAAGCATAGTGGGAACTACTTTTACGCGTTTGGAAGCACACGGTGGAGAGAACTGAATCGGAGAACTTGTCCTCGAAAAGAAGTTCACCAGACTTAATACTCCATACCCGTAGGCTGCAATCTTCTCCACCTGAGATGAGTAAGTCGGAATTTTCAAACTCTAGGATGCCAACTGTATAACATAACTGCAATAACATCTACCTGACATAACAAATCTCTCGGCTGGATCAACCCCAAGCTGTATACGAGTATGCGAATTCACATGTCCTTCATAAGATTGAACAGCACCTCTCTGGAGTAAGCGTCGATCGTAGAGCTTCATCTGGAGAAAGTAAAAAGGACAGGTCATTTAGAAGCAATTTCCCTCATTAATTTTGGCCTGCACATAGAAATGGTTGCTACCAAGAAATTTCGGTAACATTTTTCTACATTTATTTTCTTCTCAGATCCACTGACACAGAAACTCCATCAGAAATAGTGATAGTGATACTTAATAGGCTGCAATCTGCTTGTTATGCATTTATTAGTCCTCATTATATCAATGATTTTATTATCTAGGTGATGGAGAACCAAAGGGATTAAGAAAAGATAAACTCCCAAAAAAAAGTTAAATTGGTTAAATATGATCTATTAGGATATCTAAACTACTCAGTACACATTAAAAACAAATGATTTCTCTTCAAATAATTGGAATGAATTCATACAAATTCTTAAACATGATATGCTACAAAAAAAATTAGCATTCTATGCCCATGAAAGAGCAGGCATACTGGCTTAAATGATAAAATGCAAAATAATAGTTATCCTAAATAATCAACTAACCGATCCATCCATGGAGCTTGCAAGAAAGTACTGATCATCAAACTGAAGTGACAGCAGACTAGTACCAAACGCACAAAATAATTTGAAGTAGTTAGTAAACTAATAAATATCAAATCAAGATACAAGTCAAATAGACATTGGGTTCCGAAAAGCTGACAAACCAGGATATAGATCTAGGCATCCTAATGGTATGAGAAGGATATATGTCTCCGGTGAGCTGCAAAATGACAGGCATGTAAGCATATCAACAGTAGCTAATAGGTAATAGAGTAAGGACTTTCACTAAGCGAATCATCTGTCATATATTATGCTATATTTTGATTGTTTCTTGAAATCTTGTATGCCTCATTAATTCTTGTTTTAAATAAAATAAAGAAAATACCTCGAACCATTCTTTATTTGAACTTCCGGATTTCTTGTTTGAAGATGAATAAGGTATACGGTGTTTAATAAGCCTACTGGAAAGCCTTTCCCTTTTCTCACGGAAATCGACAGTGACAATTGCCCCATTTCTGAGTCCACATAAAATGACATTTCCCTGAAACAAGAAAAGTTATTATTTAAATATTGTAAGAATCACCAACTCATAATATGGAAAAAGATATATCATATGATTGGGGGAAACAAATGAAAACATAAAAATTACAAAAACCAGCAATCATCACATTTTATTTTAGAATAGAAGAAACTTTATGGAAGAGAGGACGAAACCAATGAGCTCTGCACATCACCGAAGAGAATCCATGAAAAGATCTCATCTCTAATGACAAATAAGCATATATGAAAAATGCAAGGATTAAACATCCTGCCAAAATACACTAGTGAAACTAAATCAGTTTTTCAGTCCTTCTTTCTACCAATATCATTGAAACTGATAAAAAATGCTCCAAAGTCCCGACTCCCAACTGTTGAAAAATATTAGAGAGAAAATAATGGTTTGGAAGAGTGTGTGTGTGAGAGGCAAATAAGCGAGTGAAGCATAGTGTTTAGGTGATAGCTTACAGTTTTTTTTAATAAAAAGGGGTAACTTACTGAATTTACAATTTGTTGTGCAAACACATCACTTTTACAGCGTAAAAACCATGATGTTGTGCCAGTTTCCAAATCCACTGAAGCAGCTCCCCGGTTGGTACCTAAGAAAGACAAATAAAAACACAAATGAATACCTTACAAAACATTATATATGAAATTAGCTGGAAAAATCACTTAATGTCTAAGAGTTTGTTCAGATATTCTTATGGCAAGAGGGTATATACCACAATTGTGATCTCATGAACTACCATGACTTAGTCAGTTAAAAACTTCCTACGGATCCATTTTAATTATCTTAAACTTATAATAAGTAGAAGCAAAAGCAGACAAGAGATGGAAGCATAATAGATCATTCCGTGTAGCTAATTTTTGTAAACAGAAACTCAAACAGTGAAAGGATTAAATGGATTAAGATCAACATTTCCTTGAAGAATGAGGTGAAAATTGCAAAATAAAATGAATTTGACCATTGAAATAACCAAATGTTGAATCCAAATAATGCAGAATTCATGTTAAACTATCATTGCCAATAATTAATATCTCTTACAGTCTGTGCAATTGTTAATAATCAAGACATGTCTGGGTAGAACCTTTATAAGGAAATGCTAATAAGAGAACATGAGTTAACACCAACTGTTAAGTATATTCCACATAAGTCATGTTGTTGTATCTGAATTTAACTTTATTTGGCATAAGCACATACATCTAAGCACGAATGTGTGTGACTTTGAGAGAGAGGGGAGAGCAATATATAAGTTACCAATTACAGCCCGATGTCTATTATAATCATGTTCTGCTGTCCAAAGAGTACACTTGAAAGAAGCAACTTCCTCTATACTGCTCCATGTGTTCAGTATACCAGGCCCAAGATCTAATGGTTCATTGATACTGATAGTATAAACTGATCCACCTGATGTCTCTGATCCCAAAGTAGTAAATCTGTTTTAAATGTTAAGTTCTTTCAATTGAAGATCAGACTTAACATGGGCTTTGTTGCTTGGTTC
This sequence comes from Lupinus angustifolius, assembly GCF_001865875.1. Taxonomy (NCBI): domain Eukaryota; kingdom Viridiplantae; phylum Streptophyta; class Magnoliopsida; order Fabales; family Fabaceae; genus Lupinus; species Lupinus angustifolius. Next base: position 15,245,995 of record NC_032027.1, on the reverse strand, counting down.
CAATAAGAATAAAACATGTGTAGTAACTAATACACATGTTATATATTCGATAAGTTGTTGAAAATGTTCTTTGCTTATTCGAAAACAGCACCACAAGTACCTAGAAAACAACGCCTAAGTTTTGTCATTTTATCATGTGTGTGTAACCACAAAGTCAGAACATTACATATATGTGGGAGGATATTGAGTGAGAGAACTATCCAATTATGAAAGGTGAGTAAAGTTAATGTGTTTACCATTCAATCTCAGATGGCTAATCAAGATTAGAATTTACTTAAGTCACATGACGACTTAAAAGTGTTGCATGACTTTGTTTTAATCTTTACCATAGATTTATGAACCGATATATGTATTTATATATACACATAGTATGGAGCAATTACAAAAATAAAAAGGATACAGTGCATGTCCAACAATAGGACTATCGTTTGCAGCCTGAGAAGAGCACTTTCTTATACAAGATATACTGGAGGACATAAGCAGTGAATTTGGACTGTAAACCGGCCCAGGCACCTCATTCTGCTCATCAGCCTTCCTTTTAACATAATTCTTAACACAATGTGGTGTCCATTCTAATGCGCCATCAAAACGTTGCCCAATCCTTCCAATTTCTGAAAAACTGCGAGTACCAAACTTCACAAGAAACAACTAGTAAATAGTAATCAAATTACTATGATAGTGCTGCAAAAAGAATATTATCACTGAAAGGTAAATTGAAATATTATCATCAAAGTACTGGTAACATATTGAGGTAAATTGGAATATTATCATCAAAGTACTGCTAACATATTGAGGTAAATTGGAATATTATCACTAAGAGCACTATGACCGTGTCGCAAAAAGAATATTAAAGCAAAATGGAAAAAGAGTAAGTCAACCTGAAAACATGTGCAAAAATTGATTAAGAAAAAACATATTAACAGTTAGCAGTATTATTACTAAGGTAGGTTATCAACTTACCGGCTACTTTACTATATTAGTCTTCTATAAGCAATAAATGGGGAGGGTATCTATTTCTTTTCCCCGCTGCAATGTTCAAGATCTTTTATTCTGTATTCAGCCTTATTTTGTACTAATTGATCTTATATGCAATTATAAACTTAACTTCTGCTATATGTTCAGACAGGAGTATTTTTTATTGGAAGCACTTATCTGGAAAATATGCATGAGAAATTCTGCTAATTTCTATAAGCTTATAAACAAGATAAGATTAGAAGTGGATGGATTAGAGAGAAAGTAGGTGTAGCACTTATTGAGGAAAAGAAGGAAAAATCTCATCTAAGGGATTTGGCCATGTGAGAAGAAGACCAATAAATCTGAAGTCAGATGAAGTTATTAGTTGATGGAGGATATGCCAATAATTAGAGGTAGAGTAGGATCAAGAAAAACTTTAGGTAAAACCAAATAAAAAGCACTTGGAACTAATGGCCTTTCTAAAGACATAGTTTATGATGAAAGACAATGGTATCATTTAATCTATGCAGCAAACCCAACCTAGTACGAAAAGACCTTTTCTTTTTGCTGTTATTGCTGAAGACATGATTGAAAAGCTTATTGAACAAAGATGGATTTGCTTTTTTATTATTACTTTTACATTTTTATGCACAGTACACATACATCTGAAAATTATATAGTTAGTAATTTCCCATGCTTTCCATCATATTGAAATACTTCTTGAAGTGCTTCTTTGGAGAAATGTTTTTTTGCAAGAAGCCTAAAACATGAACATGTCAGATCCACAGTTTGACATTTAGTAATAGAAGACCTTATTGGATCCGCTAAATGCTTTCTTTCTTCCAATGAGATAGGGAACAAAATGTAAACCGTTGTGTGATATCCATAACACTTTAAAGTACCATTTCAGAAGTTATATCAAATCACAATACCATTTGAGAATATTAAAATCCCACCAGTGCCAAAGTATCTCACAATAATTAATTAACTTTTTATATATCTGTGAACAATAAAAATACAATTTAAAAAGTTAAAAGTAAAAAACTCAAGCATAGTTCTTAAAAGACATTCAACGGTTAGAGATTCTATCCAAATCCAAGGTCCTCGAGTTTCTTACAGAATGCAAGTGCAAACGCAAATGGAAAAAAATTATAAGTTACCTCAACGAGCCATTCATGCCCCCAGTCAATAAAACATCAGTTTTATATTGACCCCCTTCTGTCTGCACATCAATGTGCATCTGCTCTAAAGCACTAAAATTTATGCCATCTGTCCCCCTGTATTTCCAGACCTGCAATACAAAAACACACCAAATTCAATTTCAGAGTTGATAATTGAGATTAAGGTAAAGTTCACTCACAATTAAAGATTTAGAATCATAAACATACAACAGGTTGTGATGCTTGTATCTTTCTGAATTCCTCAGTGAAGTTGCACTTGCAACTGTGAGACTTGGAAGCAATGACATGTCCATCTAACTCCCTGGCCTGAAGAAGCTTAGACATGCTGTTTCTGAGCTTCCTACAAGAACTCTTCCTTTCCTGTAATGTAACTAAAATCAATCATGTTTGTTTTGAGTTTTGAGACTGATAAGACTTATTTTTAATTAAATTTAAACATTTATTATGAAATCGATGGCGAGCCGCGGTGCAACAGTAGGGTTGCGTGCCTTATCACCCGGAGGTCATGGGTTCAAATTCTGGAAACAGCCTATTCGCTTGCAAGGGTAAAGCTACGTATATCTATCCTCGTTAGGCCCCACTATGTAGGAGCTCCGTGTAGAGGGCCGCCATTTTATTTATTATGCAATTGAGATTTGATAATACTTGACAACCCACCCCGAATAAATCAAGGTACCACAGAAATTCACCTAATCTATACAACAAATTGAATACAAGGAATCATGTAAGAAAAATCCCAATGACCAAAACATAGAACATTTAACATCAGTTCAAATATTATGAACTCGTTTGATGTACTGCCACCCAAGCCAGTTTGTTTACCTTTCTTCGCCAAAAGCAGATTATTTTGATCAAAAAACACTTTGGACACTTGCACATGTGTTTGATTAGAGACGAAGGTGCAATAAAAAGCTGAGACCTATATTTTTTTCAGCTTCTTCAAAAATCACTTTGGTAAAATCATTGTTTTAAGCCAGAACAATCATGCCACAAACAATTGCTTGAAAAGTTACAAAAATGGTAATGTACAATGGTAAGACAATGTCACACACACAAAGACCCTTTTGGTACACGAGGCTCCCAGTCTCTAGGGTTATGGTAAATATATACAGTCTTACAAGCAAAAAGACTATTTCTATCAATTAAATCATATCGTTGAGTTATAGGTCACAAAGCGAGTAACCTTAAACATTTTATCATCCTCAAACACTTCACTAACACACCAAAATTAAATATTTTAATTTATCTATTATTATACCTGAGTCAATAAGGTTGTTTGAGGAGACTTTTGAGTAGTGAGCTTTGAAGAAGAACGAGAAGAACCAGGTATAGGACCTTTGATAGGGAAGTATCTATTCTTCTCTGGGTCATAGTAAAACCCCGGAAGCTCTGCCATAAAAAAAACATCATTACCAATAATTATTAAAATAAATAAATAATATTTTGGAGAATGTAAAGAAGTTAAGGAACAAATTAATTCACCTCGTGGTTGTGGCATATCGGTGTTGGGTTGGGAAGAAACGAGAACGACCTAATAGCGTACGGTTTGTCTTGTCGGACGAGGAAGCAGTTACTCGCAAACAACAGGAAGAGAAGCAATTGAGTCGGACACGTTGTTGAAAAAATGTCACCGATGTTATGCGGCGGAATAACTGCAACAGTTTCAAGTGCCCATTTAAACCCCCTTGAAGTTATCACTTTTAAGGGCTTTTTTTACCGATAGGATTAACTAAAGTAAGAGTAAAGTTTACTACCAAGAATTTCCTCTAATCGTTGTTGAGTTAAACTTTTTTGATATGGGTGACTGTTTGTTAAGAGTCGAATCATTGACGATAATTTTCTTGTTGATTTAACCAGAACTTATATCGTTAGACTAATATTTTGTTGGTTACTAGTAACATGAATGAGATGAGTTTTTTGGTGTATAACAAAGTCATCACGTGTTAAAAAACTAATCTTTTTTGGATGTGTGGTTGTTGTTATAACAAATGAAGCTCTTAGAGATCAAAATTATACATTTAATATTTTGACATGTGGAACTAGTAATGTCTTATATGGATGACGATCTGCCTGTCCAGATTCCTATCTCAAACCATGTCTCATCTAATGATTATTTACCACATCATTTAAAAATCCACATCATACTTAACCACGGCTAACACTTTTAATTTCTCTCAAAGGGTTTTATTATCCTTTCTTTCTTTCTTGTCTTGTCCGTAAACATAACAGAGTCTTATGTATTAATCAACTAGTTCTACTCTACTGTATTTCATCTCATGGAAGATTGCTATGCACAAGAGAGATAGAAGAACGATTGGTCTTCTGATTGTTGATGATAGGGATACCATGGTTGTGGTGAATATTGGAGGGCATGTATTAGAGGTAACTAATATCTTGGGTGAAGGTTTGTCCATATTTATAAACACCTTTTAATTTTGGTCAAGCAATCTCATGTTATCTCTTCTCATTAGTTATCCATTTTTTTAATTCTTCTCTTATGTTAATGGAGTTAGTGGCTATATAGTAAAGAATTGCATATTAGATTAGATGTTCGATAAAATATCCAAAAAAATCTTTAAATACCAGCAACATGTGCATGTTAGATGTTTCTCCGGTCTTAATAAAAAAAGTTAGTCATTGTTCTTTTTTTAACACCCTAAACATAATAGAGTTGACGACTATATCGTAAAGAATTGCATATTACATGTTCGATGAAATGTTTAAGAAACCTTAACTACCAATGTATTTTAACTCCTTTGATTGCTATATTTCCAGGTTAGAAGGTGATGTCATAGAAATTTATAAATGGTTTGAAGTTTGCTAGAGATTAAACTTATAAATGTTTTCAATGCCAAGAACAGCCTTGCAAAGAACACTGAAATTTTGGTTTCAGCCTCAAAGAAAATAGACCAAGCGAAGAAGGATGTAATAGTTAAAGATTGTTAGATTTCTAACTTGGGAATCTGCTAAAATGGATGCTCAGGGATGATAGCAGCAATTCATGATGAAGTAGCAGCAAGTAGTAATTTAAGGATTTTTATTCCTTTTCCTTTGTAAATTTTAATCATAGCAAAAGTGTTCTTGTAATGTAATATGGTTGAATTTGGGTTAAAAATTCTTTGTTGTGTATAGGACAGTGTAACATTGATAAAAGCAATTTGTTTTATATGTTAATAAAACATATAATTGTTAGTTAGTTAGTTATGCTAAAAACGTGCATGCCATAATTAATTCTAGTAAAGATGTTCACTCTATTCTGGTCAAATCAATCATCCTTGTTGATAATACAAATGCACAAAAAGCAGAGCACAAATTTATATGTTTTTTGAGTTTTAGACCTAAAATTAATAGAGTTGTGGGCTACTAGAACTCAAGACAGTGACAATGTGCTAAAAGCATCTGTAGTCATGAAAACACATGCATAAACTTAAACTTACCTTAAAACAAAGTTGATGAACTCACCTCCATAGACAGAAAGTGCATCAGATTCTTTGAATATTTGTCAAATATTGATAATATAAATTTCAATGTTTGTCTAATTGCAAAGTTTACGAGCTTAAATTCCTCATAAAAATTTCACTGCTCTTTGCAATGCTATTCTTGACATTGAAACAAAAACATGATCTAATTCAATCTTTAACTATTACTGATTGACATTTGCTGTAAAAGAGGTATAAAAGAGCAAATATCAATCAGTAATAATCTACAACAGAAGATACAAATAAATTAGGTGTAGGTAGTTATCGGGCATAATATAATCATTTATATTAGAACTTTAACCATAATACAAATTTAGTCTATAGAAGAACCAAATATTGAAGTCTGTAGCATGAAACTATTCTCAACCATATTTACAATAATTATCTTCTTTGGGATGACAATTCATTGCTAGTACAAGTGATTGGAAGTCTTGCATTTGAAACTCTTATTGGCCTAACACCTTCAAGCTTCAATTCTATTCTCTTTATTGCTCCATATTTCCATAGACATTACCAACAATAAATCAATAACCTTCTCTAACAAACCTTCAAGGACTTGAAATCATTTATAAGTTCCTAGGACATCACCTTTTACCCTACGCATATAGCAATCCAAGGAGTTAAAATACTTTAGTAGTTAAAGTTTCTTAGACATTTCATCAAACATGTAATATGCAACTCTTTACTATATATCATCAATTCTATTATGAGGGTGTTAAAAATGAACAATAACTCAAACGAAAAGCAAATACACATAATTCAATGGATAAATTGTTGTTTCAGAACAGAAAATTTGGTATAGTCATTAGCTATATCCAGATCACAAAAACTTAAATATATCCATACCATAAAAACATCTAATATGAACATGTTGCTGGCAATTAAAGTTTTTTTGGACATTTCATCGAACATCTAATATGCAACTCTTTACTATATAGCTATTAACTTCATTCACATTAGAAAACGATATAAATAACAAAAAATAGATAACTAATATAACATGATTTTACTTGACTACAATCAAAAGTTGTTTATGAGTGGACAAATTCCTTACCTCCAATACATGCCCTCCAATCTTCTTTATACCAATGATAACCCTATCATCAAAATCAGAAGACTAATGTTATTTTTTCTCTTTCGCATATAGCAGTCTTCATGAGATGAAATACATTAGAAAAGTTGATACATAAAGAATAAAGGTTTGTTCTGTTTCAGGGCAAGCCAAAAAAAAAAGATAATAAAACCCTGAGAGATTAACACTGTTTAGAGGGGTTAAGAATGATGTAAATTTTTAAATGATGTGATAAATAATCATTCCACGGGATAGAGTTTGGGATAGGAATATGAGACAGCAGATCCTCAAAATATATAAAAGATCCTTAGGCCATGCGGGTTCTCCATAATAATTATGACCCATTCCTTTAGCCAATTTAATGGAATGAGACATTTTATTTTAAATAATATTATGAAATTCGACCCTGAAATCAAAGTGTAGGAGGTCACTTAATAGGTTTTATCATGTAGGACATATCATAAGTCCATGTGGCCATGATTCGCTCTTTGGTTTTAGTGTTTTAGACAAAAACTATTTTCGAATACTAGACTTATTCTATTAAATTGAGTGGTGTCTTCACATCTTTATGGATTTGATGTCGTTAGTGGTCATCATTATTGCTCCTGTGACATTCAAAATGTGGTTGGTCGAGAAGTGTTATGCTTTTTGTGGGGCTTGCGCATGCATGTGTCTTTTCTTTCGTCAATTGATGTTTGTCGCTTTGGTCTTTGTGTTTGTTATTAAATTCAAAATAGATGACAGTTGAGTGGTTAAGGTGCACTAATGAGCTATTTTGGAGAGTTGGTAGGTCATTTTAGGCTTGTCTTCTTTCTTCTTCAGCCCTTATAAATAGAGGTTCACCCTTCGTCCTCATTTCTTTACTTGTGCATCCAGACTATTCAACTTGTTGTTTTCAACTTTTCATTGTCTTTTTTTTGCTTCAATTGTTTTCATCACCGTAAAACTCCTTTAGGTACATCATTTTCTCCTTAACCTTCCTTTTCCTTTTATCTGAGGTGGTGAGGGTAAATCTTTAGGAGGAGAGCTATGATAGTGATAGCTCTATGGAGTCCTTCGTAGATTGCCTTTAGCTTTTCTGTCGTGGTCCCTTCGACACTAACGATCAAGGGGTGTGCCGTCCGCTCCCAACTCCGATGGGGAGCCCTTGGCTCCTCTTTTAGTGGGGTGCCTTGATCGGTGAGAAGTTATTCCAAGGAATTACTTGTAGGTCTTGTTAGTTCCGATTTGGAATAGGCACGATGATCAGTGAGATATTTGACTCTCTTTCCCATCGAAATGCCACCCTCTCTGAGTGGATCTCGAGCTTGAGATCTATGATATCTTCAGACTTGTCTAATGCTTGTTCTTCTTGTAGCAGGTTCCAGATGACATACAACTACGATTCTCTAGTTGATATGTTCACTCTTCCCCACAAATGGTGAGGAAGTTGACGTCTATCATTGGGTAGGCCTACAGGTCCGGGAAAATATGCAGCTTTTACCAAGGTGGAATCTACGTGGTCGTATTGACGGAGACAATAGCATAAATGCACAATTACTTTGTGTTGGCTTAGTGTATGAAAGATTGGGTATGACTAGATTTGAGCTTCGAGGATGACTGTTGGTCATTCTTCATGTACGAAATAGACTTCCAAAACATAGGACTTCGCTTTCCCCTCAATGAATGGCAAATGGGTGTCCTAACGCATTTGCATGTGGCACCCTCTTAGATGCACCCCAACACCTATGGGTTTATTCAGGCATTTGAGTTGTTATGTTAGTTTTGCTCATTGTTATGCACAATCAGGTAGTTCTTTTAACTCTATCGGGTCTTCCACAACACCAACAAAGACTAAGAAAATGTCACAAGACGTGGATGGACTTGCATCAAGTTGAAGAATATGCAATCAATTTTTACTACTTTTGAAGGGTTGTTCAAAGTATGGAGACTGAATTCTTCAAGGTGGAGTGGCAACCCATAGGGGGTCTTGGGTATATGGGCAGGACGACATCTGTATGTTCCCTATTTATTGGAACGAATGACATCACCTCATCATCTATAAGCAAAATGGTTATCAAATTTGTGATTTGGAAGGATAGTATTAAGTGCAAAAATTACTTTAGATAATAAGAATAGTCGAGCATGTTTTGATTTTAAAAGTATACATAAATGTCATTCATATTATGCATTGAGTTAAATAATTGCTCAAATCCTATTACATATTTTTTATATCATTGGAGGTATTAGGAGGAAGGAGCATGATTTGGACAAAGAAAGTCTACGTCCAGCAAATGAAGACAAATTTGCCAATGATAGAAAATTAGAAATGATGCTGAGCGAGAAATTCTCTCAGTGAAAAGCTCAACTGCTCAAGCCCGCCAAGTTGAACCAATTTCAAATAAATCTAATAAGAATCTTTGAAGATAAAGACACTAACATTAGGATAAAAATGAGACCAAATTGGAAGTAATCAACACGAAACCTAGGACTGAAACATCGAACAGTTATCTACACTTGGCTTATAAGAAAGAGGAATGGCAATCACACTTAAGGCGTTGATTTCCATGAGAATGAGGAGCTAAAACCCTTTTATTTGGATTAGATATAATTATTTAAACTTTAAGTATATGATATTAAAGATATGACTATTCTTATGAATTCCACAATACTAGTTCTTATCTATTTATCAATTTCTCAATTAACAAATCAACAATTAAATTAACTAATTCTCAATCCCTTGAACTATTAATTAATCAATCAAAATAAAATTATGTGTTTTAATCAATAGTTCAATTAATTCCATTCCTAGAATTAACATGTTACTAGATGATTACTTTATGTCTAGTTCAAACATATAATTCCCATTACACATTTAAACCTTAAATCATAATTTGGGTGATCAATCCAAACAAACATTAGAAACAAGAGTAGACATGAAAAATATTGAAATAGTATTGCAAATAAATCAAATAGTCATAATGGATACATCAAATTTAAATAGTTACATCTAATCTCATACACAAGGGTTTAACTCCTCATTCCCGTGGAAATCAAAGTCTTAAGTATGGTTGACATTCCTCTTTACTCTAAGCAAGGTGTAGAGAGTTATTCGACATATCAATCATAGGTTTGTTTTGATTACAATCATATTAGTCTCTTATTTATCTTAATTTTAGTGTGATTATCTTCTATTATATGAAATCGGTTTAATTCATTGGTCTTGAGCTTTCTCCTTTGCGAATATCTCACTCAACCTAGTTTCTGCGCTACGAGGATTTGTCTTCTTTCACTTGGCACATGTTTTCTTTGTCCAAATCATGCTCGTTTTCTTGGTTAATATGTTGAACCACATGAAAATAATGTATATGATTTGTGCAAGTATTAAACTCAATGCATAGTATGAATGACATATGTGTAAATTTTTAGGTAAAAAAATGTTCAATTATCATTATTATCTATAAATTAATTTTCTCATTTAACAACTCTCTCCAACTTAAAGCTTTGTTAGTCCCAAAAGAAGTACAAGCTAGGATTCAAGAATATACATACAGTGAGTTCCTCAGCATGACCAACATTGTTTAAGTACTATCAACTTTTATCACTAAACACTTATAAAAACAAAATTCAATAATGAAAAATTCGAATGATGTGTATGGTACTTAATACTAACATATACAATCAATAAGTTATTGGAGAGTGAAGTGTTTTCAACATTATTAATTGATCAATAAATGCAAAGCTCTCAGTGATATGTCAAAATTTGTTTTTCTAATGTTTATCAAAGTGGAAAGTTCACAATTGGCAAATGTTCTCAATTGGATTTAATTTATTTACTTTTGGAGGAACAACATATGGTAGTTGTATATGTTGAATGTTTGTACGAATAATTGGTACTTTAAATTGTATTTGCAAGACAATAATATTGTGTTTTTAAGAGTTTTATCACGACCATTATTATAATTGCATTGGTCACAATTTTGTTGAAATTTTGAAGTAATTATGATAAATGCAATTGCAATTTAAAACACCCATTACAACACTTTAAAAATTGGTTTTGTATGTTTTTATTACTTTGACTGCACTATATGGATTAAAAGATGTTTTAGAAACTTCAGGAACATATCAAGATAGAAAACTTACACACGCAATCCATCAAATATTATTCTTCTATAGAATCTATACAGCAAAATAATAGCAGTATAATACGTCTATTATATAATATCCATTATGACGTTATAGGAGGATAGCATTATTATGGCATTGGTAGCAGCAATGGTTGTGTAGTGGTTGAAAAATTGCAATATCTTTTTTACTCATTCACTTTCTGTGACATAAAATACATTTGTAAAAGAAAAAATGTATGAAATTATGGTATATGAGTTTTATATATTGTCATTCATCATATACTATTTATGTTTAATTATTATCGACTCTTCAAAAAAATAATAAAATAAATTATAAATAATATACAGACTATTGACTAGCCTTTGAAGGCCTAGGTTCAAATCCTGCAGTGCCAGATGCTTCTGAAATAGCTGTCTTCTCCGGATGCGGGCTTTTTTACTTATCTGATAGGCGTGGGGCATAAATAAGTAGACTATGTATAAATATTTATACTCTCAATACACAAATATTGCATTCGTTAAATCATTATCCTGTCTTTCATTTTCTTCTTACCCCATCAAAAACCAAGTCCATGTAAATAAATAGCTAACAAGATAGTGGTATCCTTGCTAGATTCCCAGCAAGCATAGGCAAGAGAATAGTTATCGAATGAACAAGCAAGGTTGTGACTTTTTAAACAATGCTAGCTCAACTCTTCTCCAGTATTAAATTATAAAATACTAGATTATAAGGGAAAATGAGCTTTAAAAATTATTTTATTAAAATATAAATTCAAATTATTATCATTAAATTTTAATTTTTGTCATCAATCTAAATATGAAAATGGACTCGCCGGCTAGAGGATTCAAATTCTGCAAATACTCTATGGCATCATACTTTGAGTATACTCTGGTCAGTTGTATAATACTTATTTTCAACTTTCATATTCCATTTCAAATGTTGGATGCTTCCGTAAGACCATGGAAAGCCATCACTAGAAATTTATAATGACTGCAATTAATTAAAAAAAAAAAGTTGTCTAGATTCTTTGTTCTCACATACTGGTATCCAGAAAAATAGATATACATAACATTATCTTTCTATATAAACAAGTTATTTTTAGGATTTGATGTTATTTCACAATTGATCAATCTTACTAAATTGTTTTAAGAATATTATTTAAGAAAAAAAATTAAGAGTTTTGAAAATTGAATATTTTCATATATCTTGAGATATGCTAAATTTGGTTTATTAAACCATTTTCATGAGTCTAATATATATTTATTATTATCACTATCATTTTTTATATTATCACCACATGATTAATTGAGTATTATTTTCACTTAAAAATTTAATGACAGTTAAATCATAAATGATATTTTGATACTGTAATAAATTTTTATATTATTAGTACACACTATTTGATCTTTTTTATGTTTCTTTAAAATATATTTAGGATACTTATTGGCATCATCCTTATAATTTATAATCAAGGAGGAAGAATGATTTTGCTTTTATAACGTATAATATTTAAATTGTTTATTTTACTTTTATATACTTATGAAATGTACCTATATTATAATTATGTTAATGTTAATAAATTATAAAGAATATGATAAACAAATTTATTTATATTATTTATTAAAATAAAATGTATGTATTGATAGTAGATAATGTTTTACAAGTTTAAACAAATGATATAATTGTTATATTATACCAATATACAGTCAAATTCATCATTTGAACCGGTCAATTTTCGTAATCATTTTAATGCTTAATAAAAGTTTAAATACGAACGTTAGAATTGTATATTTTGTTTTGAATTTTTTTGAACTAACTATTCTACTCTGTTTTGTTTGAAGCAGGGACTATCGTATTGTACAATTTAAACTTGAGCTATCATCTAATGGATTAAACTTGAGTATAATATTTATGTACTAAAAGTATTAAGTTTTTATTTGATCATTATATTACTCATTATTTATATATATTAATTACATGTATCATCTCTACAGATTCAACTACACCCTATCATATTGAGTGTTTGCCTAACTCAGTCATCCATGTTGCATTTATGCTATCCTAGAGGAGGAGAATCCCAGCTAACCGAAATCTAGTTGGAAGAAACCCCAAGTTTGTATCATTTGAAATATCCATTGTTAACCTATGTGCATGATAAAGAATATCACGCATGTTGAAGTTGTCACTCTTGAACACGACATTGTTTCTCATTTTCTAGATAAGCTAAAGAAGAATATCTAAGCGTTGAGGCTGGATATTTTGCATATTCCACAAGTCTAACCTCCAAAGGGTTTCCACTTATCCAATCTTCATATCATCCACACAAAAATGATGGGTGGACGTTTGTAGATATGGAGTTGTCCCACAAAGGTCTAACACAACTCCAATTCCGAAGCATATGCAACACCGTTTCTGGCTCACTCAAACATAGAGGGCAACTAGGATCTTTCGCAATATTAGATTTTCATCTACATTAATTCACTCATAAACCATTATGCATTGCTCACCATAAGAAATTAAAAATTTTGAATGTGACATCCCACTTCCATAGTTTCCTAAATATTGCTTGAAAGAGACCAAGATATAGGGTATGAGTTTAGAGTGCCTAATGGCAAAGGCATAGCCAATATTTTTGTTGAGAACTGAGTTGGGAGTAAGTGAATGAAATCATGATAACTCCAAAATGAGTTATGATGATCATAATATTTTGCCATTGTTTTAGCATCTTGTAGACAAGATGTGGGTTGTAATGCAACATTATGAAGAATAACCCCCAAGAGTAGTCATTTATCCGACTAGAAATGAGTTGAATTTTCATCTTTGATTCTCCACCTGATTCCTTTATTCATATCCACCCAAGTAGATCTAATTCCTCTCCAGCCATGTGGCGCTACATAGTGTTTGCGAACAATAGGTAAAAGCTTGTCATTAGAATTAGTTTCATAGTCTTTCCTTCTTATAAACCTTTTTCATCCAATGTGGGACTTCACACTTAACCCCTTGAGTCCACCATGTCCCAGTCGAACCATCGGCTCTGATACCACTTGCTAGACTAAACTGTGACCAGAGAGCCTCCAACCACCAAAGAGTTCCATTGTTACATGGGTATGGGAAGAGTGAAGTCTCACAAGTGAGACACCACGTCTTGAACCAAAACCCTAAGACATTAATTCCATGGGCATTTCCTTCTTATAAACTCTTTCATTCCTCCCCGCATATCCAATGCAGGACTTCACACTTGAATAAACTCAACACTTTAATCCACAAAAATATAGGATTAGATATTGGACTCTAACCAAGTTTATAAAAATAATAACATTTAGATCTTCGGCATAGCTTTGAAACATTTGATAATCATATTCATTGTATAACTTTTGAAATAACTAAAATAAAAAATACTTTCATTCATCAACATACAATTTTGAAATCATCAATGCTTTCATGATTTCAAACTAAATATAGAAAATTGCAAAATTAGAATATAAAAATTATATATATTCAATTATCTCATTATCGATTATTCATGTTTTTCAACCATTACTTTATTTGGATAAGCCAAAAAAATATTACGAAGAATACAAGCTGCACTCAATTTTACCTTTATCTATTTATAAAAATAAGGTCTTTTTTATTTGGTGCTTTATGGGTACTTTTTCCCTCCAAAGGAGCTACGTTTTAGAAATTATATTGTTTGTCAATGATTGCAATTCAATTATATTAAATCAATGATTATGAATTATTTAAATAAATGCTTTAAATCCCAATAACATTGTTGGGACTTGGGAATAGAAAGATTAAATTTTTTTAACAATGCTGTAAGGGAAGTTTCCATTAAATAATTACTACATTTCATGTAAATTAAAAAGTATTAGGAGTATTGGAAGATTGACCAACAATTTTTCAATATGTATTTTGACATGCAAAGAAAATTGTTTGTCTTTTTATGAGATGTGTGCTTTCATTTCACAGTTTTTCAATCCTTTGATCTTTATATTTTGAAAATTAAAAAATTATTAAAAAGTTAAAAAATAAAGTTTATAGCATAGTATTAAATGTATAGATCTAAGTTTATAACATGATTGTCAATAATTTATTTATTAGTCATGAGATAATAAAAAATAGATTGAATTACATGAATCTTTCCTGAATTTTAATGAAACTACATATATTACTCCTTCATTTTTTACACTTACATTTACCTCCCTTAGATATAACATTGTTAACTAAAAGTTAAAATGAATGAATAAAATACTAAAATATCATCACTTCAAACAACACAACACTTATTTTCTCAACTTGCTCCCCAACAGAGGCAATTTCTATCTTAAGGTGATTGATTGTATCATAGATTTGTTAGGCATTATAAGTGAATTTAAGAGAGAAATAAGAAATGAATATGAGTATTATGAAGGACGCTTTTAATTGCTGGTAGCATTGATGGAGAAGAAAGAATTATGTGAAATTAGAAAAGTGTACTTTTTGTCATAACATTTCATTCAATAACATGTAATATGCATGACACTGCCATTGAATTGTTTACTAACCGCCAGAGTAGTCGTTATAACATGCATATATAAATTATGGGAACTGACAATTATTGGAAAAAAATTAAAGAAAAATAGCTGAATGTGATTCTTATACAATTTTATATATAATAAAATAATATTTTTGTTACCACGAAATGAAAAAAATGAACTATTACCCTTCCGTAATCAATAAGCCTGATTGATAGATATAAACTTGTTTGCATAGTGCATAATGAATACTTTTAAAGATTCTATGTCGTTGGTGAAGCATGATAGAGCAGCCCATGAAGCACTCAACGTGCCTTGCAAATTACCACCATCACTATCCATTGACTATCCTTAAGAATACTATTCAATGTAACCTTAAAAAAATCCCAGAAAGCAATTATATCATAGTTTATTTTCTATGTTTATTCATTGACTTCGCTTAAGGCAACACACAATTATAGGATAGTTTATTTTCTATGTTTCTTCTGGAAACTTTACTCGGTCCAAGGCTATCAATTTTCTTTGTGATTGCGTGGAAATTAAAATTTCTATAAGATAATGTTTTATTTAGGGATGTGATTATCGCTTAATAAAATATAGGAGTAAAATCAACTCTTTATTATACCTCTCAACTTTTGCACTAGAGGAATTCAAAGAATTTCTCTTCTTATCCCATATGTAATATGGGTGTAAAATTCATCCGATCCGAACACATAATTAAAATATGGTCTAGTTTGGTTTTTTTTACAAAAAATTAAAATTGCACATACACTCAAAAATCATAAAATTTACTAAATATTAAGCACATAATAGCAAAAAAATAGTGTTCAATAACATAAAACAATATTAAAAAGTGTCAAACAATATTAAATGTAAACAACAACAAAAAGAAAATAGGAAGACACCAACTATAAAGTAAACAACAAGAGTAATAATAGAAGTAGCAACAACAAATTAAAGCAAGATAAGACTTAAACAATTTAGGCAATGAGGAAATATTTATGAGTTCAACATATGGTAATGGTTAAGTGTGGAAGATATTTATAATCGATATACACTTAAACAATTTCGGTCCGTTCTGAATCCAAAAGATGGAACCGAAAACCGGACTAGATGGATCGGTCTATAATAAAAAAGTCAAATACAATCCAAACACTTTTAATTTTTGGAGTTTCAGTCAATTTTTGGAGTAGTCTGGATTTGAACACACCATATTTATTGTAGAAAGGAAATAATATTTTTTTAATAATCTCCTTAAAATTAGAAATTCTAATTTAAAATTGACTTCTCTTTTTCAAAAAAGTATTTATAAGAAAATAAGAAATTGATTATGAGGATTTGAATTAACAAGATATATCAGCATACTATAGTTTTTTAAAAAGGATAGAAGTTGTTAAAAAATTAAAGAAGGAAAAAACCTTCTGTTGTTTCTTCATGTTTTCTAAGTAAACAAAAAATATCTACTAAATATGATGTTTTAATGTCTCCACACTTTAATGATTTTTTCATCTCCAAAAAAATGTCTTCAACTGATTATTGAAATACCATTTGTAAAAAAAAGAAAAGTAAATAAAGGAAGTCTAGTGGTCTAAGACCCCGCTAGATCTTCAAGATGACCAAAATGTCAAATGTTCGATTTGTTAAAGAAAAGATGCTTCTGAAGTTGTTAGTTGGTTTATTGGTTGGTTAGTTTGAAATTGGAAGTTTCTTTTTTAGGGTGGTAGTTATCCTGTTTTTCAGTTTTTTTCCTGTTTTGGGGCTTGCTGTTTTGGGAAACTGGTTCTTAGTTTTCTTTCCTTGCTTAGTATAAGAAGGGGTTCCATTCTTCTTTGTGAACTACCAAGAATTATTCAATATACACAAAACACCAAGATGAATTTCTCCTTTTCTTGTTCATGCTTTTCTTCTTCTGTCAAAGTTCAAGATGGTATCAGAGCATACTTGCTCTGATTCGTCTTCTACTTTCTCTCTTCCTCCTTCACCTTCCCTTCCATATTCTCTATGATAATACCTTCTTTCTTTTACCTTTCTTTTCTCAACAATTATGGTGAATCAGAGCATAATTGATTTTGCTTCCAATCCCTCAAATCCTTTCTTTCTTCATTCTAATGAAAATCCCTCTCTCATATTGGTCACACCATTACTGAATGGTAAGAACTACCATTCGTGGGCAAGAGCCATGAAGTTGGCCCTACAATCCAAGAACAAGATCAGTTTCATTGATGGATCCCTTTCACAACCTCTTCCAGATGATCCCCTCTATGGACATTGGATAAGATGCAATACTATGGTTTTGTCATGGATTCAATGTTCTATTGAAGAGTCCATAGTCAAATCAATTCTTTGGATCGATCATGCCTCAGACGTGTGGCAAGATCTTCAAGACAGGTACTCACAAGCAGATGTCTTCAGAATAGCAGAGTTGCAGGAAGAATTCTGTCGCCTTAACCAAGGAATATCACAGTATCAGATTTTTACACTATTGAAGGCTATTTGGGAAGAAATTGATAACTTTAAACCTATAGCCTTCTGTAAATGTCCTAATCCATGCACACATGATGTGATTCAAGTTGTCAAGATGCATAGGGAATAAGATTTCGTGATCAGATTCCTGAAGGGCCTAAATGAGCAATATGCTCACGTATGTTCTCAGATCATGCTAATTGATCATCTCCCTATAATCAACAAGGTATTTTCTATGTTAGTATAACAAGAGAGACACATGGATAGCATTACAGTCAACATTGGGGACTTGGATCAAAGAGTTATGGCAATTAATTCATATCAACCTAGGGAAGGTAATCACAATGGTGTGCCACAATCCATTAGAGGAAGAGGAAATCAGTTTAATAGAGGAAGATCAGGTAGGGGGTATGGGAGGAAGAGGCCAGACAAACAGATTTTATACATACTGTCAAAGGACCAATCATATTGTGGAAACCTATTTTCTCAAACATGGTTATCCACCAGGTTCTCAGTCCAACAAGCCAACCAGGATGGCAAATCTTGCATCTGGTTTTCTTTTGGATAATCAAGAACAAGTGGAAGTTGTTGTTCAAGCCTATCAAGATGATGCTCCTCCTACTGAAGATCATGCACAACCTTTTACTGAAGATCAGGTGAAAAACATGTTGGATCTTCTCAACCAATCCAAGACAGGGGCAATTCATGCAGCAAACTCAGTTGTGAATATCAATATCCCTCCTTCATCCTTAGGTAATACTTACTCACAATGGTTGCTTGACACCGGTGCAACATATCATATTACTTGTGACCTAAGGAACATGAGTGTTCAAAGGAGAATATCACCTATAATGATCACCTTACCAAATGGACACCAAGTTACTACATCTATCTCTGGCACACTTAAACTAACTAACACTCTTACTCTACTAGATGTGTTATATGTACCTCAATTTCAAGTTAACTTAGTTTCTGTTAACAAGTTAATCCAAGATTTGCATCGTGATCTAATTTTTTCTGAGAAATCTTGTCTAATTGTGCAGAGTACTTCAAGGATGATGATTGGTTCAGCTAAGCTTGAGCAAGGATTGTTTGTGATAAGTGTTCCCCAATCCCAAAGTCACTTTGTCCATACTGATAGAAATAGGAAAGTTGATGCATCTACTTGGCATCTTAGATTTGGTCATGTATCTCAAAATGTAATGAAGCTTCTTTCTTTACATTTTCCTTGCATTTATGTTTGTAATAAAGATTCAAATCCCTGTGATGTATGCCATTTGTCAAAACAGAAGAGATTGCCTTTCAATAATAGTCATACTCATTCTTTTGAGCCTTTTGAGATTCTTCATGCTGATATATGGGGTCCATATTCAATGTCTTCTATGTTTGGACATAGGTAGTTTTTAACCTTGATTGATGATTATACTAGATTTACTTGGACAATGTTGATGAAAACAAAGGGAGACACAAGGCAACAACTTGTTAGATTTATTTCCTTCATAGAAACTCAATTCAACAGAAAATTAAAATGCCATAGAAGTGACAACGAGGTAGAGTTTTTGATGCATGATTACCTAGCTAATAAAGGAATCATTCATCAAAGAAGTTGGATTGAAACGCCTCAACAAAATGGAGTAGTAGAGAGAAAGAACCAACACATCCTCAACATAGCTAGAGCCCTATACTTTCAATCTAATATACCTCCCAAACTGTGGAATTTTACTATATATCAAGCTGTCCACATATCAATAGGTTTCCTAGCCCCTGCTAAAAAATAAAAGTCCCTATCAAGTATTATTCCATGAGCTTCCTTCCCTAGATCACCTAAAGGTGTTTGGTTGCTTAAGTTTTGCTTCTTCTATGCAAGCACATAGAAAGAGCAAGAAAGTCTGTTTTTCTTGGGTATAGAGAAGGCACTAAGAGATATATCTTGTATGATTTGGAGTCTCATGAGGTTTTTGTTTCTAGAGATGTTATCTTCTATGAAAGTTCCTTTCCTTTTCACTCTATTGAACACAAGATGCAACCTATATCTACTAATTCCGAGTCTATAGTCAAACCTACATACATAAACAACCTTGATTCTCCCTTGTTAGAAGATATGCCCATTAGTGTCAATACTTCAGAGTCTAAAGGTGGTCCTTCAACTTCTGATGGTCTTCCTATTTCATCTACTCTTGAGTCTTCCATACACAATCCTCTTAGAACGTCTGATAGGATTCGAAAACCACATACTCATTTGCAAGATTATCATTGCAATCTTGCTAAAGGCACTACTAGCTCAATCTCATCATCCTTAGGTATTTCTCATCCTTTGTCTAATGTTTTGAGTTATTCCAATTGCTCTAATCCATACAAGAGTTTTTGTTTGGCAATCACTATTGTGCAAGAACCTGCCACTTATAAGCAAGCATCTTTTAAACCTTGATGGGTAGAAGCCATGAATAAGGAATTGCAGGCTCTAAAGCAGAATGAAACATGGTCCTCAATGCCTCTTCCTGATGAAAAGACTACCATAGGGTGTAAGTGGGTTTACAAGGTGAAATATCTGGTTGATGAATCCATAGAAAGGTATAAGGCAATGTTGGTAGCAAAGGGGTACACTCAATTGGAAGGAGTGGACTACTTTAATACTTTTTTCCCCTGTAGTGAAAATAACAACTCTTAGGGTAGTGCTTTCCTTTGCTTCTGTCAATAATTGGTTTCTAGAACAGTTGGATGTGAATAATGCTTTCCTACATGGTGAGTTGTATGAAGAGGTATATATGACTCCTCCTCCTGGCCTTTCTTTAGCCAATCCTTCCTTGGTTTGTAAACTCAACAAATCCTTGTATGGTCTCAAACAAGCTAGCAGAGAATGGCATACAACTTTGTCCAATAAACTAGTTCATGAAGGGTATGACGATTGATGTGGCTAAGATAATCGTCACGGAAATATACAAAGCATTCGTCAAAGGAGGCAAAAAGGGATCTTTGGGGTTCCCATCATTGATAATCGAACTTTGTGCTCAATAAGGGGTTCAGGTTAACAGAACTGAGAAGATAAAACCCCTAATCACCATGCAGTACATCCGTTAGAACTGCAAAGAGGAGACTAGGGTACAACAGGGTGATAGTTCTCACCATCCACAGTCACCTTCGCAGCCGTCATTCCCACCTCAGCAGCCAGAGATGCCTTCATCGGCACCTTATCAGGGAACCACTCAGGAGCAGCTTCACCAGCTCACATTGCATATGGAGCATATAGAGCTCCAAAATGACATCCCGAGACAAGGGCAAGTGTATCAGCAGCAAGGGTTGTATGCTGCTTTCTAGCATTTGAGTCCAAGGAACCAATTCTGGGGTTCCTCGGACACTTTCACCCAACAGTTCCCTCGGCCTGGGGTCAAACCTATCTTTCCGGAGGGGGAAGGACCTTCCGGAACCACTGGATATGGCACTACTAGAGATGGCATAGCTGCAGAGGGTGATAATCATGAAGATGATGATATGGAGTTTATACTCTGATGAGCCTTTGGGCTAAAACTGGTTTCTCTGCACTTGTTTTGTTACTTATGCTGTGTAGTTTAGGATGTAAGTTTAGGCTGTATGTTTAGAATCAATGTTTAGGATGTATGTTTAGGATTGATTTGTAGGATGTAAGTGTAGGATGCATGTTTATGAGGTAGGTGTAATTTCATTATGTACTTTGTGTTTTGTTGTTTGCTGTTAAAGTTAAGTAACAAACGTAGTCCATGAAAATGTGTCTGGTTTAAATGTGTTTGATGAGTTCAATTGTGTAGTTGTGCTAAAGACATATGAATTGAAATGTGATATAAGACTTTGTGATTGAGATTGATTGAGATTCCGAGTTTGACTGTTTTCGGGATGTGGATGTTGATTCAGACACTGATCGAATAGGTTGAATAATGAGCAGTTAGTCAAAGGACAAAAGCTTATTGTCGAGTGAGTGAGTGCACCCCAAACACAGATGAGTGTCTTTTCTGGATCTCACCAATGAACTTTGCCTGATTTTTTATTGTCATTAAGCATGGAATAGCATGGAAATGACTAAGGCTTAGTTTAGGATAGTTGAAATACAGCCAGAAAGCCTACTCGGATAAATCATGAACCATTTTTGCTAGCCCCTTTGAGCTGGGGAAAAAAATTGTGTAAACTATGCACCTAAGCCAAAAACTTGTTAGATATTTGTGGAACGGCAAGTGCACCGTATCGTCCAAGTAATAAAATCTGGTAAAGTACCAGATTATCGTCCTTAGGGGGCAGAGTGGATTTACACTAATTCCTACAAGAATTAGTTAAGCAATATTTACAATGATATTTTTATAAGATTTGCTTTTAGTTATGAAATTTGTAAATTGAACGAAAGATAAATAAATTAAATTGGGATCAAAATGCATCGTTCTTTCCCAATGACATCCATGGATTCAATTCCAAGTGAATTATGAGGTTACTGATTCAAATGCACATGTCATTAAAATCATTCACATCAATCCATTGAGTGTAAAATCCTTAGATAATTGCTCAAATGTCAATAACTTGAACATTTAACCAATTAACTAGCATTACGTTTCATGTAAAAGAAATTCATGCATCATTCTCCATTCCTAGAGTAATGATGTATGAAGGAAGATGATCCAGGTTTGATATCAAGTTTAATTTCCCAATTAAACTTGAACCTAAGAATAAGAACTTAGTAGCAAATTAAATTCATGCATTAATAACGGGATGAACTTCCCAAAATCAAATAACTATTACAATGGAATCGAATCCAGGAGTACAAAGGTTAGAAGATTACATTTTGAATCCCTCAGCAAGAACTAATCACTCATTCTCGCTATTATAATGCTTAAATCATGAAACTATACAAGGTATCATGTGAAATAGAGTCATTTCCACGAGTTCTATTCTAATCTCCCTATTTTTTTTCGTGCCAAGAATTGCTTCAGAAGTGTTTCGACGATGCCTTTTTTTCTTCCAAAACTGCCTATATCAGGCACTAACTGCTACTCTCTCACTCAAGTTAGAGATTCTCGCTTGAGCGAGAGAAGATGTTTTTCCATGCCTGAACACCTCGCCTGGGTGAGAGAAGTTGCCTTTCCACACTTGAACACCTCGCTTGGGCGAGGGAGAAACAGTAAGTATCAGCTTTTTGGTCTTGAAATAGCGCCTAAGCGAGGCTCCCTCGCTTGAGCGAGGGGTACCAGTGTTTTCTGATGATTTTCCTATGAATTATGGCTTGAGTGACCATTACCTCGCTTGGGCGAGACTTGTGCTGTTCATAAACTTATTCTTCTCATTTTTTCCTCCTTTATTCATCATTTCTTACCCTGAAAACAACAACACATAATTAAATTCCTAAAGAGTACAAGATTACTAGATTGTCGGAAATTGTATGCAATTATATCCTAAATCTAAACAAAGTGCCCTAAAATTATATACATTTCATTAACATTTTGGCACTTAACACTGGTGTCTCTTGGCTTTATACACTCAGTTGCTGATCAAGCTCTATTTACTAAGTCCAAGCTTAACTCCTTCACAACAATTTTGGTGTATATTGATGATCTGGTATTAACAGGTAATGACCTTAGGGAGATACAATATGTGAAAGATGTGTTGGATAGTTCATTCAAAATCAAGGACCTTGGCACCTTAAGGTATTTCCTAGGACTAGAGATAACAAGATCCAAGTCTGGATTTCATTTGAATCAAAGGAAGTACACCTTGAATTTGCTTGAGGATACTGGTTGTCTAGGAGGCAAGGTTGTTCAAACTCCTTTTGAACCTTTTGTCAAGCTTCAACTTGAGCAAGGTCAACCATTTTTTGATGTGTTTTATTACAGAAGGTTGGTGGGTAGATTGCTATATCTCACAATCTCAAGGCCTGATATATCTTATGTCATTCAACAGCTTAGTGTGTACATGTCTAAACCTATGGATTCTCACTACAAGGAAGCCTTGAGGGTAGTGCACTACTTGAAAAATTCCCCTGCACAAGGCTTGTTTTTCTCTGCCAATTCTTCTCTCACCCTAAGTGCCTTCTCTGACTCAGATTGGGCATGTTGTTTGGACACCATGAAATCTCTCACTGGATTTTGTGTCTTCCTCGGTTCATATCTCATCTATTGGAAAACCAAGAAACAAAATACAGTGAGTAGATCATCATCAGAGGCAGAGTATAGAGCTTTAGGAAGCTTGGCTTGTTAAATTCAGTGGCTGCATTATCTATTTTCTGATCTACAACTCTCTTGGCCTGCTCCTACATTTGTGTATTGTGATAACAAGTCAACCATTTACTTGCTCAAAATCCAGTTTTCCATGAAAGGACCAAGCATATAGAGATTGATTGTCATGTAGTAAAGGAAAAGATGTTGCATGTCTCATCAAGTTGTTGCATGTTCCATCTTCTGCTCAATTGGTAGATGTTTTTACCAAGCCTTTGCATAAGAAGTCCTTTCAGAATTTCATTCTCAAGTTGGGTCTTTGTGACATATATCACCCAACTTGAGGGGGGTGTTAGAGAAAATAGGTTTTTGAAGTTATTAGTTGATTTATTGGTTGGTTAGTTTGAAATTGGAAGTTTCTTTTTTAGGGTCGTAGTTATTTAGTTTTTCCAGTTTTTTCTGTTTTGGGGCTTGTTGTGTTGGGAAACTGGTTCTTAGTTTTATTTCCTTACATAGTATAAGAAGGGGTTCCATTCGTCTTTGTGAACTACCAAGAATTATTCAATATACACAAGACACCAAGATGAATTTCTCCTTTTCTTGCTCATGCTTTTCTTCTTCTGTCAAAGTTCAAGACGATTCCTGGGAGCGGTACTTATTGAGAGGGGCAACCACAAACCCTGAAAGGGATTAGTTCCTTACCTAAAAGGTGAGGGGATATCATTGGTAGTACAAAAAGAAGGGAGTCTGACTCGTCTCTATTGCGGGAGAAACCGATGTATAAGTAAGATATAGCACGTGTTAAAAATTAAATTTAAATGGTTTAGATTTTTATTTTTTAAATTAAATATTATAAAAAACAACTCTCTCACATTTCTAATACTGAAGAGTCCAATATAGAATAGGAATCCATTTAAGATAAAAGGATTCCCTCAAACTAATGGGACATTAAAGAAATCAACCATCGTGATGGAAAAATATTGATTACAAAGTATACAAGTTTTTTATATTATTAGTATATTATTTATCATACCATTAATGTGTATTATTTTATAAGAATTAATAATGATTAACATATCAAAGATGATTTATAAAAATTAATTCTAAGATTAATATCTTCTTTTATATAGTTATCCTTTTCATTTCATAGTCGCACTTATAAGAGTATAAGCTAAGTAAGGTTTGTCCCAATGTTGATTGAGTTATGTTTTAGAATATGGACTCAATCCTAAGTCTGAAACTAACCCAAAACAAAATGTCGACCAAACCAATGTTTGAACTGAAACTCGACCTAGACCTGATTAAATATAATGCATATCATTTTTAGGTAAAGTCTTCTCAATATTACTACTTATTATTATGGATATGTAATTTGACATATGAAATAATATGTATATATATATATATTATTAATCATGTATATATAATTAAAAAAAAATCACAAAATCAAATCAATCAATGATACTTTCCGACTAAATAGATGTTATTACTTTGTATACAATTGAATAGACACATACAAACATGATGAATAAGTGACCATGGGATGGGTCAGATCATACTAGTCCTTTAAATATTTGCCTCTAAATATTATTCGGGTCTAATTTTTGTACCAGAACCCACTGATAGATCTAGGACTCAAAGGCATGATGTGCAATATAGATTAAAAGTTAAAATAGTAAATATCATCAATTATAAAAAGATGAAAACATTAATGTCAAAATTTCAAAATTTAGATATACTATATCAAATAAATTACATATTTTTATAATTAATCTCTATGTGATTTCACATTTTGAAATCTTTGAATGAACAATTCATTGTCGATGTTGTTACATAATTCTCGCTAAATATAAGTCACTAGACACTCATTCATCAATCATCTCTCATTCGATTATGCAACCTATTTTTCACAATTTTCATAGTTGAAAAAACTATTTTTACAAAGAAGTAAATTTATTACAAAAAAGTAAATTTAACACTATTATACATATCAATGATATAAGTCTCAAGTTGATTGTCAAACATCATAAAATCAGTTGAACAAAAATCATATGAATAAAACTTCATAAATTTAATTAGTTTTACCATATCAAAATTAAAAAAGAAATTGACTAAATTCAAATAAAACATATAAAAAATAAATGAGTATTTATCTTGTAGAAAATCATCATAACCCTTAAATTGCATCTAGAATATTATAAAGAAATTTAATATGATAATAATTATTTATTTTTCACGAAATATGTTATGTCGTTTATAAAAAAATAAATTTAGGACTTTTAGAATTATAAATAACATAAATAATATTATTTTTTAAATCTTGGGTGTGCATTTGCACATCCTCAAAGACTCGCGGTACCATCCTTGCCTGAACCTAGTCAAAAATTCGATAAAACCTAATCATATTTGAGTTCAATCATAATTAGACTAGATCGAGTAAGCGGATAAAGTGAGATCATGCTCATTCCACTATAGAGTTATCTTCTACTCCATTCTCAAATCTTTGGTTGATACTAGACAAATCTCATATGGAAATTGTTATTTTAGAAAGAAAGAAAAACCAACATTTCAAATCAATTCTCATCAGCTGCAATTTTCACACTTTATCACTTGATTCTTATTCTTCTTAAAAAATCACGAGGACACTAATCTGACCAACAAAATTAAATAAAAATTAAAAAGATAGAGAGTGCATTTCCCATGCTATTTAGTTAGTGTAATTGGAATTTTGTCAAGCAAGCAACATAAGTGAACTCGTTGAGAGCATTTGTGACGCTCTTGTCAAGGAAGATCAAGTCACTTAAATATGTTTCAAATCGTATTTTCTTTTATATTATTGAACGTATCTCTTTACTTCTTTTTGGATAAACAACTAATTTCTTATGGGTGTGTGACTTTCAGCCACGTTGTTTCCTTAATAAAATTTAAGAATTTTTTTATTAAATTATATTTTTTTATCTTCCTTATTTTGTTCACTTTTTATTTCTATAAATCATAAAAAAATTAAAGGACAACTTAAAGTTGTGAGAATTTGATTATCAAAATTACAGAAGCTTTAATTATTTAAAAACAGACTGTTTATTATATTATTTTCATAATATTACATATGTTCCAAAACTTCTTAATCCATATCTCTTCAGATTTATAAAAATCACATAAATTATACTATTTTTTAAAATATATTCTTATTTACTTAAGCACTTTTTGCCAACAAATTTAAAATTTAATAATAATTCTAATCATGTCTTCCAATTTTCACCATTTTTCAATGTATCAATCCCTCATTATTTTTTCAATACACATGTGGAATTGAAATGAAATTGCTTCCTCAACTTTTCAATATTACTCTCTTATAGTAATTGTTCTCTTAATAAATTTTTCTAATTTTTTAGTTTTATTGGAATTGGGATCAAAACATTTATGATAGAAATTAATTGTCCAAATATATGAAAATGTAATATAGATTGTTTTAGTTAAATTGTATTCAATTTCTAAATCATCTATTGATATCTTAGATAGTGCACATAACCTTAAACATGAAAATGTTTGAAGTTTTTTAGAACAGAATAATTTTTTAATTAAAACCTAGTCCTTATCATGTAACTGTTTTTGGGGTTTGATTTTGGTACACCCTTTCCAAAATTCTACTTATTAATTCATTTTGTTATCATGATGCACTTATTAATTAACATGAACGGAAAGAGAAGAGAAAATGAGTGAATCTAAAGAATTGCTTAATACAAATAAATACATCTAATTGTTAATTAAAAAATTATCATATTAACTAAATTCCTTACATTTCGGAAAATTATCCAAAAACCCTAATATAAAGGATTCAACATGTATCATCTATCTCTATAATAATTACATCAATAAATAAAAAGTTTTTCCCTAAAAGAAAACACTTAATTGTAGATATTATATGCTTAACATAACTTAATTTTATGTTTCCCTCATTCTGTCACCAAAGTAGTTCCCATGACTCTGTCCACCAACTCACTATTTCTTTCATCTGTCATTTACCATCTCTTTACGTCACAGCTTGATTATGAAACATAAACCTCTTCATAACAAACAAACAAGCATCCTCTACTACATCAATAGTTTTTGTCTATCACAATAAAAATATTATTTCATTATAAACAAAAACAATGTAAGTGTTATATTATATCCTTTATTTATTTATTTTTATAGTACTTGTCTCTCTCGTATACCACAAATAATAAACCTGCTACCAAAGTTTTCTCTCCCTCTGTCTAAGCAAAAGTCTCCAAATTCCACTTGTAAGACCAAGACTATTGCTAAGTCTTCGTAAACTCCATTCGTCCTCCTTATTATTAATCTCCTCTTCTTCATCTTTTTCCTTGTTTCAAACCCAACAATGAAACTCTGCATGGCTTTTCACAAAAACATCATAGTTTCTGTCTTTGTCTTATGTTTGTTCTTGTTCCTTGTTGTAAGTTATGTTGATGGAAGGTTTGTGGTGGAGAAGAGCAGCATCAAGGTTTTGTCTCCACAGAAACTGAGGTCAAACCATGATGGTGCCATAGGAAACTTCGGTATACCAGATTATGGAGGTTTCATGGTTGGTTCTTTGGTTTATCCTGAGAAAGGGAATCATGGGTGTCAACCCTTTGAGGGTGATAAGCCCTTCAAGTTTAGGTCCTATCGTCCCACTTTTGTTCTTCTTGATCGTGGAGGTATTTTGATTCCTTTGTTCATTTCATCAACCTCTATTATCAATGACTTTTGTTTTATAACGATTTTCATTTGGATTCATTTATTTCGCTCAAAATTTAATATATCAGCATGCTAATTTAATATTGCCTTTCTAATTGTTTATATTTGGTTGTTATGTGAATTTCTCATGCGCTGCACTTTTCCTTGTTCTGTTTGTTTTATTTTATTTTTTGTTCAAATTAGATAGGTGTTTTGCTCAACTTCAAAGTTGTTGCTTAATGATTATACAGTCCCTAGTTCAAATCTAGGAAACTAGGGGTACGACTCCATCTAACCTCCCAGAACTCATTAAGTGGGAGCCTCATGCTGGGCCGCTAAAAATAATTGTTCATATTCTGAGATATATATAATTACATCCATCTAAGAGATAGAAGCAGTAGTTAATTTGTTGATTAGTCCCTTTTATAAGTTACACTGCTACTTTTCCAATTTTCCTTGAATTTCTTTTCTTTTTAAAGTGAAATTAAGTTTACTATACTTTAGTAATCCACAAAACGAGGAGGAAAAACAAAAGCTACTTTGGACATTGGAAAACACTGTGCATGCCACATTTAAAATCATACACTTTCCCTCTTTGTTTATATGATTCTCTAGTCAATCGTATTAAACGCTTTAAGTTTCTCTTCGGCGCTTCCAAGTTGCACGAGGTTCTAAAAACTGAAATGGAAATTCAGCCAGTAAGACCTTCAGGTTATAGTTCAATTGGTTCAAATGTTTAAACTTGTGGTTAAACCAGAAAATTATATGAAAAAGAGACAAACAATTCACGATCGAACGGGCTGGTATGGTCCGGTTTTATAGAATTTAGACATCTATGTTGCTTAATAAAAGCTTCAAGCATCTATTACTATCAAATTTCTTTGACTCCGAGTATCATAATGCTTACTGGCTATGTTATCTGCACTGCACTTGTAGAGTGTTACTTTGCCTTAAAGGTTTGGCATGCCCAACTAGCTGGAGCTGCAGCAGTTTTAGTGACTGACACCTTGGACGAGCCTCTGCTAACTATGGATACTCCCGAGGAGAGCAAAGATGCAGATGGCTACATAGAGAAGATTGGAATTCCATCAGCACTGATAGAGAAATCCTTCGGTGACACGTTGAAGGAAGCTTTAAATAACAAAGACGAAGTTTTGCTAAGAATAGACTGGAGAGAGTCAGTACCTCACCCTGATAATAGAGTTGAGTATGAGTTCTGGACCAACAGCAATGATGAATGTGGAGTTCGATGCGATGAGCAAATGGATTTTGTGAAGAATTTTAAGGGTCATGCTCAAATTCTTGAGAGAGGTGGTTATACCTTATTCACTCCACATTATATAACTTGGTTCTGTCCAAAACCTTTTGTACTTACGAGTCAATGCAAGTCTCAATGCATAAACAATGGGAGGTATTGTGCACCAGATCCAGAGAAGGATTTTGGAGAGGGTTATCAAGGGAAGGACGTAGTTTATGAAAATTTAAGGCAACTATGTGTCCATAGAGTTGCCAATGAGACCAACCGTTCGTGGGTCTGGTGGGACTATGTGACAGATTTCCATGTCAGATGTTCTATGAAGGAGAAAAGATACAGCAAAGAGTGTGCTGATGATGTCATGAGATCACTCGGTAAATGCTACTCTTCTTGATATAGCTGCGCATACGATTTTTTTTCTTTTATGTTTACTGAAAGTTAAATCTTAATTCTACAGATTTGCCTATTGAGAAAATTAAGAAATGCATGGGTGACCCTGAAGCGGACGAAGAGAATGAAGTCCTAAAAACTGAGCAACAACTCCAGGTCATCTATTTCACTTGCAATTTTCATCAAACAATAAAAGCTTCTTTCTCTATGAAGTACTAGATCCAAGTGATTTGCAGATATGAATTTTGCTTGCATATCAAATAAAATAATTTGCTTACTCTTTTGTTTCATTTGTAATATTCAGATTGGGCAAGGATCTCGAGGTGATGTTACCATCTTGCCGACATTGGTTGTAAACAATGTCCAGTATCGAGGTTAGTTAATTAGCGCCTATTGAGTAAACTTCCTTATTTTTTTCCCAGATCTGGAATAGACATTCTTCTTAAATTCTCGAAATTATATCACACATTATGCTTTTACTATTTTTTTTAACTATATTAATGAGAGACCTATGTACTGTATTATTGAATTTGGTTATCAAAATCTAATTATCATATTTGCTTCATTGAAAATTTAAGAACAAACTAATTGTGTTCTGAATCTATAATTGTTACTGTTTTTAGTTCTTCAAGTTTCACTGGCTTGACTATGTGATGCTCGTATCCGACCTAGAGCACTATCCCGGTACCATGATAACTCTCCAAGCATGTATATCAGCATATAGAAGGACTTCTCTCATTTTATGAAAATAGTTACACCGACTCTTCGAACATTACAGTTTATTGTGTTGTCTCTCTCACTTGAGGCAGATGGGTGAAGTTTAGAACTCATGTAGTCCTAGCTAAATTCACTCTTGTTTCTCGATGGTCATTGGTCCGTCATCTTCAATTTACCTCATCCTTTGTCTGTATATTGCATTCACTATATCCTTTTTGTTTCAGTTGATTAGGTAACTGAATATGGAAATATATCACCTTCGTAATATACTACGTATTTTACATCAACAACTACCCTTTTCAGGAAATATTTGGTGTATTACAAATTTACAATTAATATTTATTTTGTTTTGTCTAAAGGAAAACTGGAGAGAACTGCTGTCCTGAAGGCTTTATGTGCTGGATTTAAGGAGACTACCGAACCTGCAGTTTGTTTAACTGGAGGTTGGTGTGCTCTATATTTCATTATCTGAACTGCACTAATGATGAATATCCTAGTTCTACAAATCTACTGTGAATGTTCTACTCTGAACTTTTTCGTACGGTTTAATGGTTATCAGATGTCGAGACTAATGAGTGTCTTGAAAGAAATGGAGGATGTTGGCAGGACAAAGATGCTAACATAACTGCTTGCAAGGTATATATATGGAATTTCTATTACCACTTTTTCCCAGTTAGTATCACTTATGTAAGATTCTCTGTACGTGTCACGGTAGGGTATTGTGTGTTTGCTTATCATAGGCTACATGTTGAATCTTTATTCTTTCTTAGGATACTTTCCGGGGAAGAGTTTGTGAGTGCCCTGTTTTGAATGGTGTTCAGTACAGGGGTGATGGTTATACATCATGTGAAGGTATGCTTTTCCCAATTTAAGAAACACAGCATTCCTATTCCTGCTAGTTTTTAACACAAGAAAGTTATATACTCTCTTATAAAATATGGTAGCTATGGAAACTAGAGATTAAGACATTTACTCATAATTGGGCTCACCGTTTTAAGTTGTGGTTGC
Source organism: Lupinus angustifolius (assembly GCF_001865875.1). Lineage (NCBI taxonomy): Eukaryota > Viridiplantae > Streptophyta > Magnoliopsida > Fabales > Fabaceae > Lupinus > Lupinus angustifolius. The sequence goes on along the minus strand of NC_032027.1, from coordinate 15,213,969 downwards.
GGTTACTGCCATTGTGGTCATTCAATGTGGATTGCGGCTTTGTAGTGTGAATTTGTTTGTGACTAAAAAAATGCAGCCCAATGCGGCTTGATGTGACCAAAATATGGACCAATGTGGCCACATCATTGTGATTCGGTGTCACAACGCAATTGTGGGTGTGGTAGTAACCGCAACCACAATATTGCGGTTGCATCGGGTGATGTGATCTGCAATTTAAAACAATAAATGGACTATAAAGTAGATGAAGAACTTAAGATGTCTCCCATAGACAAACTGTCGAAAAATTAAGGAATAAATGAGTTCAATTTGTGTATTTTCATGATGCTGCTGAGATATATTTACTCTTTGCCTTATTTGGCAGCTTTTGGACCTGCAAGGTGTTCAATAAACAATGGAGGTTGCTGGTCAGAAACTAAAAATGGATTAACGTTCTCAGCTTGCTCAGTTCAGTACTGCTTAACCTGTTCTTAGTTTTTTGTTTTAAACTTTTTTTTCTTGTAAAAGATTTATTCGACAATTTTCCTTGACATGTGATAAGGCTAACAAAATCCCTTTTTTGTATAAAGGAGTCTAAGATAAATGGCTGTCAGTGCCCGGTTGGGTTTCGGGGAGATGGCAAGAAATGTGAAGGTAATATTTGTTCAATGATGACAATTTGAAGAAATCAGTTTTCTTCTTTATATGATATGTTACGTGTAAGTGTAATTGAATTCATAGAGTTATATTTTGATATGATTCAGGTATTGATGAATGTAAGGAAAGAAGTGCTTGTCAGTGTGATGGATGTAGCTGCAAAGACACTTGGGGTGGCTATGATTGTAAGTGCAAGGGAGATCTTCTGTATATAAAGGAACAGGATGTTTGTATCGGTAAGATATCGAAGTCTAACTATAAAAGATTCTGGTTCGAAAAATAACTGAATGACGTTCCATTGAACTTAATTGGCAAAGCAATTACTACTCAACTTGACATTCAGCATAAAACATCAGAGCTTTTTAATATTCCAATCCTAATAGCATCCAATGCACTATTTTTTTTATCAAAATCAAAATGATCAATAAGTTAAGATCTTTACATGTTTATTAATGTGGATTAATTATAATGAGCATGAAAGTGCATTATACAAATATGCAAACAAAATATTCCAAAAGATTTTCCAGGTAATAAGATTTGAGAAAAAGAATATGTGAAGTTTTCCATTTCTTTTCACTATCACAAGCTGATTTTCCTCAAATGGTTGCTTACATCTTTTCAAAGATCTGAAACATTGTGTTATTGCCTCATCATTAAATGACAACATTTATCATGTCTCTTATTGTGACAGTAAATTTTCCTAATCAGTATACATGATTAATTTTTTTCTTTGATCATGCAGAAAGAAGTGGATCAAAATCTGGACGGATCCTCGCATTTGTAGTAGTAGCAGTCGTTGCTGGTGCTGCTCTAGCTGGTTATATATTCTACAAATACAGGCTCCGGGTAAGCATAATTAATTTCAACTACATACAATCTATACATCAATCATGTTAAATTGTAACCAAAATTAGCACCATATTTAATTACCATCATCTTTTTTATGCAGTCTTACATGGACTCAGAGATCATGGCTATCATGTCACAATACATGCCGCTCGACCAGCAAAATAATGAAGTTCAAGCCGAAGTGCAGCCTTTACGACAACAAGGCGCTGTATAATGTATTCATCTCTTCACCTTAACTTTTTTTTGCTTCCTTTGAGAGTATTTTCATGGAAAACAATCTTCTGATTTAGTCAGTTCTTCGAATTCTGCAGTCATAATAAGATAATAATAGTCAAAGGATCCACTTGATGGGTTGAATAAGCATTTGAATCAATTTGATACCAATGAAGGTCTAGCTTTCCACTGTAGGATAAGTTTGATAAACTATTACATGAATATAGAATTTTTCTTTATAGGTACTTCACTTTTTTACAGCTTGTGTATAGAACTTTCATGTAAATTTACACCCTAGATATATAGTATAATGGTTCAAGTGATATCTGACTGCCACTTGTGATGACATTGATACCAAAAGTTGCTAATAGAAAAGAATAAATGTATGCTTCAATTATGTAAAAATTTGTTATAGTGTCGTTATATCGTCCACTTCATATTTAATTATCATCGACTCTTGAATATAAATAATACTTATACTTTTAGAGAACATATCTTCTGTTTCGCAAAGTGTACCACTTGATATGATTGTGTGTGATAGAAGATGTGTTACCGTACTTTTGACACACTATCGTGTATATAAAACTTTTTACTGATATATGTATATTACTCAGTGTCTTCATTACGTATTGAATATTTTACTTTGCATTTAATATGTTAATTTTTTGGAATTTAGGCAACTATTCTTTCACCCATTATGAGATAGAAATTTTGGATTCAATCATAATCACCTGTTTTAAATGATGTTTTATTCCATATTTCAAACCAATCAGAATATTTCATTTTATTATTTTTTATTTTTAAATTTTTTATTTTATCCATGTGTTAATATATGATTGACTTTAAAAAAGAATGGGACATGCGATCCCCGTCCCTCTAATCATAACACTTTTTTCTCACTCCAACTCTGTGGTCCCTACTTATAAGGATTTACTTACTGTTTTAAATTCCTTATCCAAAAACAGATTGAGAATATGGTCCCCACGTTCTTTTCTTTTGTGAGTGTTTACCTATAGCATGGATATGAGATTTATATACTGTTATTATATTATTCACTATTTATTCATTTGTATTATTTTTTAAAAAATTGATGATAATTAAATATAAATAGTGAATGATGCAATAATATAATAACACTATATAATATTCTTATATTATCGGTGCATAAATCCTTTTGTCTTTTTATTAGGCATATGTTAGAGTTTCCATCTTTCCATCCTAATACTAGGTTAAGACATAAGGGGTAACTTATAGATGCAGCAAAAATGTTATTTTGATAATGTGTAATTTGTATTTTAGATTTAACTTTTTGAAAATTATATATGAATAAAAGCTATGTAAGAAATGAGAGATAAAAATAGTTTGATTTACTTGAAGTATAGTTATTAAATTTGAGCTATCCATATTAGCCACATCCAATCTAAATTAAAATTATTAAGCAATGAGAATGTAGATTACATAATAATATATTATTTTATTTTTATAAAATCTTAAATAAAATTATATTTAAAATTAAAAGTATATCCTCATCTCCAGTGTTATAAAACTCGTCTCGAACTGACCGGTACGACCTGTTCAACCGTGAACCGGATATCTAACCGGTCTGAGCCTCTCATCTAACCGATTTTGCATCAAATTGCGTTGACTCAGTCAGTTTAAACCTAAAACTAGTGACTCGGGTGGTCGGACCAGTTGGACAGGTCGAGTCAATTAAAATTGTTTTTTTTCAAAAAAACAAAAAACAACCAAATTGATGTCATTGTTCAATGAAAACAAAGTATATTTAATTTATTTGTAGTTATGTTTGTCATTTGTTAGTTTACACTATAACAAAAAATTTGTTGTTTAACTAAATTTTAAACTTATTAAATGTTTTTGTTGTAGTTAAAGCATAGTTCACATGTTGTTTGATGATGTTATCAACTTACTTGTATCATTTTAGAGTGGTAAAATGTTCTTTTTTGTTGTTTAATTACACATGATAATGTTTTTAAATTTTGAGTATATCATTATTAAATAGAGTAAATTACACTGATACCCTGAGTTTTAGTGAAATTACACAAATCACTCATCACTTTTCTACACCTACACAAACTCCCATAGTTTTTATACTTTCGTTAAACTAATCACCCCTGCATAAGAAATAAGTGTAGTCTTTTAAACAAAAAATGTGACAAATGCAATTAAGTTAAACAAAACATGATATATTGTGTAGACAAGTCTAAATAATATACAAATCAATGTATCTTTATTATTTGGACTTGTCTCCACAATATATCATGCTTTGATTAACTTAATTGTGTTTATCACATTTTTTGTTTAAAAGATTACACTTATTTTTTATGCAGAGGTGGTCAGTTGAATGAAAGTATAAAAATTATGGGAGTTTGTGTAGGTGTAGAAAAATGATGAATGATTTGTGTAATTTCATTAAAACTCAGGGTGTCAGTGTAATTTACTCTATTTAATGATATACTCAAAATTTAGGGGAGGTTTGTGTAGGAGTAAAAAAGTGAGGAGTAGTTTGTGTAATTTCACTAAAACTCAGAGGTATCAGTGTAATTTACTCTATTAAATATTGTTACGTAATATTATGAATTTTTTAGATTTTTTAGTGCAAACCGAGTTAATCAGTCCAACCATTGACTCACTAGTTGAACTAGTGACTCATTGGCTCAGTACCCTGACTGAGTCATTGATCGGTCTGAGTTTAATAAAAGTGTTCACTTCTCTTTAGCCTCAGGATTAATGATCGTACCAACTAGAAATGCATTTTCTTGGATAAATAAAAAAAAGTTAATTATATTGACACCCTTGAGTTTTAGTAAAATTATACAAATCACCCCTCACTTTTCTCGCATACACAAACCTCTCATAGTTTTTATACTTTCATTACACTGGTCACCCCGTATGAGAAATAAGTGTAATTTTTAAATAAAAATGTGATAAATGCAATTAAGTTAAATAAAACATGGTATATTATGTGAAAAAATCCAAATAATATACAAATCAATGTATCTTTATTATTTTTGTTATAAAATACATCAACAATTCTAAAGAGATATTGTTTAGATTACTCTTATACTATATCGTAAAGAACCAAAAATAATAAAGAGGTATTAATTCATATATTATTTGGACTTGTCCCCACAATATACCATATTTTGTTTAACTTAATTGTATTTATCATATTTTTTGTTTAAAAGATTACACTTATTTATCATCCAAGAATGGTCCATGTAATGAAAGTATAAAAATTAGGAGATTTGTGTAGGTATAAAAAATTGAGAAATGATTTATACAATTTTACTAAAACTGAGGGATGTTAGTGTAATTTACTCATAAAAAACTTATTATATTGTATCAAATTCCTTATGGCTCATCTTGACACGATTATTCAAGCTATCACTTTTCACAATTTTACTTTTAGTTTAATTATACTGTCAAATAACTTTCAACATTCCATGTCTAGATTCATCGAGAAGTGATTAAAAATGTTTGAGCAAGGCAAAAATTCTCTCCCAAAGGAAATATAAAAATGTTATTTAGAAACTCATAAAACAATACATAGCCGCATAGGGCAGTGAATATATGAGTGTATTTCATTACTAATTTATTATTGTAGATAAAATTTATTAATTTAGTATTATTTTATTAGCCAATTAATATCCAAATATCATGTACAGATATAAATGAAGTATTATTTAAGTCTTGTATATTTAATGTTTAAATAATTAATAATAATAACACTATCAAATATTGGTACTATCGGTTTATAAAGAGTATATAAGTGATCAATAGAGAATAAAAATAGACCTAAAAACAAAACAGTGTTACATAAACTTAAACAATCATGTTATTTGTATAATCGATTGACAAGATTGTACAACATCCTTTCTATTTTAAGGACCCTACAATTTCTCTGATTTTTTCTTTATTTTAAAGTTTACACACACATACAGGATGCTGTCAAGCTTCTTTTACAAAATCAATTATACTAAAATAATATAAAGGTCAAACAACCTAAATATATAATGGAATCAAATAAAGATGCAACAGGGAGGGTTAGATATGTAACTAACTGGTTTTCAAGTTTAATTCCATAATTATAAACTTTGTAATAACTAATATATACATGTAATATTTATATAATAAATTTATCATTATAATTCAATCACTAAATTTTATTTTAAAATAATAAAATAGATAATATAATATAAAAGTATATTATATGAAGTATTTGATTAAAAATAAATTTATAATTATGATGCCAGACAGATGTCATTATACATATTATTAGGATAATCATTACAGATATTTTTGCATCCAGAGACAGATATATTTCAATATCTTATTATTCTAATATGAAACATTATTACACATTTTATTTCTTTGGCATGGATCTCCAAAGTAACACAAACCACAACACCATTTTTTACTCCACAACAATAGCACCTTACAAACAATTTAAACCAGCTTTAATTTCTGCAACTGTATTGGTGAATAGAATATGAAGTGATTCCACTGTTTCCATGCTTAGTTCTCCCTCAGGAGGAGTGAATAGTTGGAAAACTAAGGTCAATAATGAGGGTCCAGTAGAACCATTTCCAACAATTATGAACCCTGATGGACAAATGGGTAGTAGTGAAGAATCTCCACCTCTTGCAACTTCTTCAATCTTGGGTTCCTCTATTGATGTATACACAATACTTGATCCCAAGGGACTTTTAGAGGTTTCTTGAAGAATCAGCATGTTGCAGTTTTCATTCACAGGCTACATCACATAAATGATTCAAATTAATGTACTAAACAAATATATTTGATGCTATATATAGCAATATAAACCTTGCACTTTAGGTATTATTTAAAAAAGGTTAAAGTGAATATTTGATCCAATGTATATGTTGGATATTTTTAATTTGATCCCACGTTTACAAGAAATTAAAAATAATCCTCACACATGTAGTTGTTAGTAAATAAGTCTCTGTAGCTATGTCACTACTGAACAATTTAGATTCTCTCTTGGACCTTCCATTATTAAATTTTCATTTATCTTATATTCTAGTACTTTTTATTTTATTTTATAAAGTGCCCAATAGCACTCAACTTATATTAATAAACCACCACATACAAAAGAGAAAAGAAGATGCATTACATGTTCTTGAACCTATAGTTGGGAAGATCCAACAAGTTTCAAGAGAATTCATAACGAATGAAAGAGGGAATGACATTCCACTAATTGAAAGTCCTAGAAATGACGCCAAACTTAGCAAGCTTACCCGCACAAGCATTGTCTTCTCTAAAAATGTGGGAGACATGGAAGTTCATGTTTGACAAAGTTGTTCTGCATTTGCCCCATTGAGTAGCGAGCTTCCAAGGCACTTCTGCCTCCCCTTTAAACATATCCACGACTAGAGAGGAGTCACATTCTAACCATATCGAATTCCAGCCTTTCTGTTTAGCAAACTCCACTGCCAACAAAGCTGCTTTAAATTCGGCATAAAGAACATCCTTTATCTCTAAGTAATCAGCAAAGCCACCCATGAAAATACCATTGTGATTTCTAAAGATTCCAGCCTCAGCAGCCTGACCCGGAGAACCAAAAGTTGCACCATCCGTATTTGCTTTGATCCATCCTATAGGAGGACTCTGCCAATTGACTTTCACCATCTTAGGACTCTGTCTGATATTCAACTGGATGCTCAGACTATGCATGATTGAAAGCTCCCTGATGGTTGAATTGGAGCAAGCCGAGGCTAACTTGCCAGACAAGGCAATGTCCACCTTAATGTTGGATATGATTCTACTCTATTAATTATGGTTCTATCCTCAAACCCGCTTTTGTTTCTAGCATTCCAGATGCCACTTATTCCCAGAATGATTGAGTTTAAGAAAGTTTCCTGAAGCTGAGGGATCCAACCATTGTTGTAGGAATCAAGGAGTTCTTGAACAGAGTTATTTTTGATTGAGCAAGAGAATGTTGTGCCAATCCAAGTCCAAATTTGAGCAACCAGGGGCATGAAAGAAAAAGGTGATTAGATGACTCATAGCTTGACTTGCATATGCTACACCAAGAAGCTATATGACAACCTCTTCTCTGCAGATTGTCATCAGTAGGAAGTCTTTGGTGAATCCATCTCCAAACAATGAAGGATTTACTAGGAGGAATGGCCTTAGACCAAATAAGCTTAAACCATTTCTGCTTCATGCCAGTTGGATTGCAATGCAGGTAGGCTTGTTTGGAGGTGAGAATGCCATCACAATAATGTTGTCAGACTATTCTATCAAAAGAATTGGATATGCAGGTTTTTGTAATTTGATTTGCTATTTCAGGGTGCCAAGTTTTAATGGAATTTGGAATTACCCAAAAGTTATCCTTAATGAAGTCAGAGACCTTGGCATAAAGGCTTGAATGCCACTCTTCAGGGATATGCAGAGATTGAATCAGAGGAGTACCTAACCAATTGTCTTTCCAGTAATTAGTGTTTTTACCATCCCCTATAAGACATAAAGAGTTGTTTTGTATCAATGCCCAATTCTATTTAATACCATGCCAGATTGAAGATTTAAAGTATCTTGTTGCATGATTAAAATGAGATCCAAATCTCTCCCTGTAGAAGTAGGCCCAGTCTTGATTAGAGGAAAGCATCAACCAATATAATCTGAGAAGGCTAGCTTTATTCATCATTTTCACAGATCTTAGACCCAAACCTCCCTCAATAGTTGAAGTGTAGATTTTCAACCAGTTTACAGTGCATATTTTCCTGACTTCACAATCTCCAGCCTAGATAAAATTCCTGATTTTCCTATCCAAATCCTCGATGAGTTGGGCAGGCCAAGCATAAAAGTGGAAGGAATAAGCCAACATACCATGTATCACAGATTTGACAAGCTCAACTCTGCCCATTATAGAAAGACAAGAACCTTTCCACTTAGCAAGCTTTTGCACCATTCTATCTGCTATAGGTTGAAGATGAATTCTCCTCGGTTTCCCTTTAAACAAAGGAATACCAAGATAGATGAAAGGCAAGAGACAATGAGAGTAGCCCAGATAAGAGGATAACAAAGCCACCTTCCTAGGAGAGTTGTTAGATGTGTAGAACTTGCATTTTGAAGCATTGATGTGTTGGCCAGAACAATCAACATAATTAGAGATGAGATTATTAAGGCACATAATTTCTCTCTTGATGCCTTTGCAGAAAATGAGGATGTCATCAGCATATAACACATGGCTAGGAGTTTGCATCCTTCTTGGACCAGAAATAGGACTAATAGGTTATAGTACTTAATTATTCAAGATGATCTTAATCCTATTCAAAAAATGGTTATTACTTATGCTACGTGAGTTATATATGCCAAAGGAAGATTCCTTGTTGGCATATATATAGTAATATAAAGTTGGGACATTAGATTTTCTTTATTTAAAATTATATATATATATATGTGCGCGCGCAAGTGTGTATAGTAATAATGCTGCAATAACTCTAACGTATTCATCTAATATACTTGTAAACTCGATTTATTAAACAAATTTACTTGATGCTATAGCATTATAAAGATGAGGCTTTAGATAATTTTTACTTTAAAAATTGACTATATGTATGTCCGCAAGTGTGCCTTATGTAATAGAAAGAATAGTATGTGTATTAATGGACAGCCCCAATTCCTGTCCGATTTTCCTGTACCAGATCAATAAAAAAGTGACATTTCATTCATGGAAAAATAGTATTAAACTGTATGCAATAACTATAAAGTAATTCATCTAAGTAATTAAACTCTGATAGCACTAATAATGATTAAAGTTCAAACAAATACCTTCAGTTGAAATCAGTTCACATTATTTTAGTTAGTGGCGAGTAAGACTCGGCCCGACCCATAGACATGTTTCAACTTGATGATTTAGGGATGAGTCTGCCCATCTAAATAAAAAAAAAAGGATAGACCCGTCGTAAAAAAAGGACGGGTCCAGGTCTATGACTGGGTTACCCAACTCGTCCCTTATAGTTATATATCAAGAATAGTTTAATAAGTAACTACTAGTACCTATTATGTTCAATCCACATAACTCAAATACCTACAAGCCCATGAATCTTAATAGCTAGTTATTGTATTCACTTTTGTGTGAATTTTTTAGTATTGACATGTTGTTGTCATTTTAGTTTTTATGTGTTTTTTATCATTTACAAGAACACTTGAGCTTATATTGACACTTGACAATTTAAATTGTTATGAAATTTTCAATGTCTTGTACAAATTTTAGTCACGTGATTGTGATAGTTTTTAGTTTGAAGGATGTAATTTATGGTTTGTAGTTTATATGATGATGTATGTGGGATGCAGGCTTTAGTTGAGTTTATATACAGATTGTATTAATTTTAATTGTGCACACTTAAAGATTTGAGAGAAAAAATCTACGTTCGTCATTTTGTCGTTTTCCAACCTAGACATATCTCTATTTTGACCCGTCTTATTTTGGATCCGTCCCTTACGCATCTCAACCTAATTAAGGACGAGTTCGAATTCAAAAATTGATCCAATTAATATTTAGCGATAGGTAAGGAACATGCTTAACATGTCCCAACACCTTCCACGCTAGCCCCTAATTTCAGCATATGAAATTGCTTCCTCTTTTCTTGACGACTTGTAGAAATTACACGCATTCATTCAAAAAAAAATTCAAAACAAAAAAGTGTTGTTAATTGAACACTATTTTCAAAAAATATAAAAACAATACATTTTTGAATTCCAAATTTTAACGATATAGGTGTAATAAAATCTGTGAAAAAAGTAACATCCAAATAATGTCTTAAATTGCTGTCACAATACTATATTTACTAATGTAATTGTGGAAAGATTTTGGAAAATGCAGTCGCAATTTCCTAAACCATAATATTATTGTGGCAATTGTAGTTGCAAAGTATAATTTAAAACAATCTATGTGAAGAACCAATTTTCATAAATTAAAAGATGGGGTAGTACCTTAAGAATTGAAATACCATTACCCACTTCCGTTCCAGTTGGTATGTGAGAGACTTCCCACACTGAATTTCCAGACAAAACAATATCCCACTGTAAGAAAGTGTATAATAACTATTTAGTATATTCTGTAATGCAAATAAAATCTATAAATCAATGTTTTAAATTACTCTCATGATTGCAGTTAGGTCATGTTGATGGAAAAATAGCAAAATAAGTAGTCCATGCGACTATAACTATAGTCCTAGTATCTTTGTCAAGATTTTTGAAACCACAATATTGGGATTGTGGAGTGCAATTTAAAGTATGGATTAAAACTGATAATTAAAATAAAAGTATTGTTTAGCTTAATTGATGAACCTCTCCCCTTCTATTCTCATCTCTCAGAAAGTCAAAAATACTGTCAGATGGAACAGGTAGCCAAATGGAGCCAACTACACAGATAATGGCATTTTGCTGGCCTGGTACAGTTGTTTTTTTCATATACAGATTTATTCCCTCAAAAGAGTGTTTATATTCTGAGTGATAACTTGTCTCATCCAAAGCTTGATTGAAACTTTGAATCATTCGATGAGAAAGATTTAGTAAGCTCCTTCTTCCTTCTGGTGAAATATTCACTGAAAACAATGAATCACATAAACTTAGATAGAATAAACACATAATGAAACTATATTAAATAATAAGGAATGAATAAGCAATAGGGTAATGGGAAAGGAAAAATGATACTTTTGGAAATAATCAAGTTTTATTTGATTAAGATGTATGAGATTGAAGAACTCTTGGTGCATTTTATAGTCCCTGTATGCCATAGATGTAAATAAAGAAGTTTCCACTAGATTTGTAACTGGAAAATTTTAACTTTTTTTCCTATATGCATCTACTATTTTCTATAAGGAATCAACATACCATTAATTTATAGCCCCTTTGCATTTTACATATGTCTCCAATATGGAAATTTACAATGAATAAATTGAAAAGGTTTACTTTCCTTGTCATAGAAGCATCTACTATATATCTTCTATGATGTTACTCATGTTCATGAATCACTAATAAGGTTGGCAAAACAAGGCAAAGTAATATATTTAATGATTTGAAGAAAAAAACTATTTTGAATATGATTGAAGATTTTAAATTGCTTTCCAATTGAACTATATAATCAAGATATATATGAATACCTCTATATATTAATCGTAAGAACTCATTCCTAACAATGAAAGTTCTAAGATTTATTCTTGAGCGAGAAATACTATCATATTTCAATTGTTTTATTTTTGTACATTTATAAGTTATTTAAATTAAAATTTTTAGAGATTTTTATTCTTTCAAGACACGACATATTTAAAATTTTAAATAAAATGTTTTGTTCAGGTTTCAAAAATATAAAGATCACGTAGTTAATCTTCTATATATAGATTACCACTAAATAAGTTAACAAAGTGTATAAAAACCAAAGTTTATAGTCAAATAAATATTCACATGACTACTAAATAAGTTCCTCTGAAGAAAAATGTGACAGCCATTTATAAATTTTTCTTTTACTCATTTTTTATTTACTACATTTTATCTTTTCTATTTATAAATTTATTTAAATTATCTTTATTTTGAGATTAGTGGCATATCCTTTTTCTTTTCCACATTTAAACTATTTAATAATATAAAATCTTTTACTCGTGTTGCTTTTTTAAAATCAAAATTTAAATTTAATGATTTATTAATTATCATTGCTATTTCTTATATTATTTAATAAAATTTACATTGAAACGTGTTCTTATACTTTTTTTCTTTTGCAAAATTTATTTTTTATGTATTCTTAACCAAAACTACCTTAAGAAAATGAAATTCATTGTTAATAGTAAAAAAATTAAATTGAAAATAAGAGATGATGTTGCAAATCTTACTCTACTTGCATAATAGAAAAATGAACTAAAAATATAATTAACATTGAATTACAATGAACTAAAATATCTAATAAGTGATATTTACTGGTTACGGACTCTCACTGTATTAATTGTGAGTCTCATGTTTAAACTAAAGTTATTCTTGAATCATAGTAATTATAGGATTTGTCTTCTGTTCTATGTACTTAATTGTTAAATTAATTAAGCTAAAAATTTTACAACCTAAGAATAATTGTAGAGATTTGCTCTCCTATAAGATTGGATATATGTGTTTCTTTAAACATTAATTCAAGATTATTAGCTTTTATATTTTACATTTATTAACTGATTTTAGTGTTTTGAATAATAATATTGTATTTTAAGGAAGTTGTTTTAGGTTAACTAGGTTTTGAGTTCAAGACTTTGGGAATGCCATTTGCATTTAGTAGACAAAATTTTAGCACACTCATAATGATCTTACCTAACTAGAGTCCTATTGTCTCTAGTTGATGAAAAATATATTTGGTTTACATAAAAAATAATAATGAAGTTCAGATATGTAAAAATATGTTGCTTATCTTATGTTTTTAATTATCTAAAAATATAAATATTTTGAGCTTGAAATATAAATATTTTCATTCATTCATAATTTAGTATAGTGTGAAGAGTCGTGATTATCCATACTTTTTTATTTCTAATTTTCATCATCATAAAAATATAAATAAGACATTTAGAATATTCATACAATAACTTTTATGACAAATATGTCTAACTCAAAATTTCTAATATTAAACTTATATATAAACATGCAATGAAACTAAATCACATATTTTTAATAAACCAATAAGCAAGAGTGATGAGAAATAAAATATGATATAGTGTTAGAAATTAGGGAGTTTGATTTTTTTTGTTTCCTATATGTATCATCGCACTGGAAGCAATCCTATCCGAACCAGGAATATCCACAGGTATGTGAAGCTAACTCTTTCAACGAGTATTTGTTCATCTACAAGATTCGAACCCAAAACCTTGCTTAAAAAGAATTAAACATGTATTACTTGAAATAACACTGATTACCTTACATGCAGCAAATATATATTTTCCCACTCGATTCACTTAAACAAGGGAAATGAAACGTTTAAACAACCGTTCTTCCATATTTGCATCTACTATCCTCCATAAGGAACCCGTATACAATTTTATAGCATCTAAGGTGCGTAACAAATATTGAATTTGAGATTATTTGTTGGGTACATTGCAATATAAGAAACCAAAAAGGTTAACAATTAATTGGGGGACTCCCAGAACTTCAACTCAATTGATGAGTAAGAGCCTTGCTTCACCATGAAGTCAGCCACTATATTAGCCTCTCTACACATAAAAGATACACCGATGACCGAAGGGTGAGCCAACCAGGACTCTCAGAACTAATCAAGATCAAGAAGCAATAAAGGTTGACAATAAGCACACAAATTGAGATTTCCCAAGAAGCAATAAAGGTTGAGAATCAGCTAGGGGTACGGATGGCAAAAAAAACCCGTACCCGTGGGTATCCGCGGGTAAACCCATACGGGCACGGGTACGGGTACCCGCTGGTATTATAAACGAGTTTTAAAAAAATACCCGTAGTACATACGATCGCAGCTAGTTCCAGATCGTGCGTTGGGTAGTTCCGTTCATGAGTCTTTAACTGTCTTGACGTGTAAGCCACCACCTTCCCTTGTTGCATCAACACAGAACCTAACCCTTGCTTCGACGCGTCACAATACACATTGTAGTTCACGCTAGGATTTGGCAAAATCAAAACAGGTGTTGTGGTCAACCTCTTCTTTAATTCCTGAAAACTCTCTTCACACTTGGACGTCCAGACAAATGCTTTATCTTTCCTTGTCAGCATATTCAGTGGCAACGCCAGTTTGGAGAATCCTTCAATGAACTTCCGATAATAGCCCACTAAACCAAGGAAACTCCTGATCTCCGTTACTGACTTAGGAGAATTCCAGTCCATTACAGTCTCCACCTTTGTAGGATCCACTGCAATTCCTCCCATCGAGATCCCATGACTGAGAAAATTTACAGACTCTAGCCAGAACTCACATTTCGAAAGTTTGGCATAAAGCTTGTTGTCTTTCAATATCTGCAGCACCACTCGCAGATGCTCGGCATGTTCTTCTGCAGTCTTTGAGTAAATTAGAATATCATCGATAAATACGACTACAAATGTGTCGAGATAAGGATGAAAAATTTTGTTCATGGGATCCAGGAATACTGCAGGAGCATTGGTTACACCAAATGGCATTACGAGGTATTCATAATGACCATAACGCATCCAAAAAGCAGTTTTCGGAATATCCTCCAACTTCACGCGTATTTGGCGATATCCAGATCTTAGATCGATCTTAGAAAACACTGTAGCTCCTCTCAGTTGATCCATCAAATCATCAATCCTCGGCAATGGGTACTTGTTCTTGATGGTGACCTTATTCAGCTGCAGGTAATCGGTTCACAACCTCATGCTACCATTCTTTTTCTTGACAAACAATACTGGTGCACCCCACGGCGAAACGCTAGGTCTGACAAATTGCTTCTATAGCAGATCTTCCAACTTCTTCTTCAACTCCGTTAGTTCCAACGGTGCCATCCTATAAGGAGCGATACAGGAATTAGATCGATAGCAAACTCTATCTCCCTTACTGGAGGTAATCCAGGAATGTCTTCCGGAAATACCTCGGAGAAGTCTCGGACTACAGGTAGGCTCTAAATCTCTGCTCTATCTTCCTTTTCCAACGAAGGCATAAACACCTGAGCTCCGTTCTTCAACAACTTCTCCATCTCGTTGGCAGATGTATTTTTAGCCTCATAG
>NC_032027.1:15197126-15198458 GCF_001865875.1 Lupinus angustifolius | reverse complement strand
GTCCTTGAATGTGGTCCAACTGACCACCTGGTGCTCATGCTCCATCTGCCTCCTGGTAAACTCCCACCAGTTATCTGCTTCCTTACTCAGTATGTAAGTAGCATAGGTAACCTTCTGTTCATTGGTACACATGAGTGCCCGGAAGATTTTCTCCAGCTCTTGGATCCATTCATTTGCAGCCTCGGGTGCAAATCCTCCTTCAAATCTTGGGGGTTGACGATGATAGAGCCTGATGTTGTTGCTGATTCAGCTGGTGTAGATTAGCATTTACACCTTGGATTGCCGCGGTCATTGCCGCTATGAAGCCCAGGTTTGCGGTTCCTCTTCCAGCCATCTTATTAACCACACATTTAAACTAGGTGAGATACTCTTCTCATTAAAAACTTTCATCGTCGAACTCCAACGACAATCAAATAATCATACTCAAATAAACAACTATCACACAAAGTCACAGAAGAAAGCATGTAAGGCCATGCCCAGACCAAATAGGAAAGAGCCGATCTGATACCATGTAGTAACGCCCCGAAAAATACTTCTCAAAAACATTGCGGAAAAATGGGTAAATTTTTTTTTTTAGAGTTAGTGAGATAAAATTGTTTCCTAAAAAAAACTTCCTTTTTCGGGACATCACTTTAAGTAACTCGAATGCGGAAAATCAACTTATCGTTATCGAATGATAACTTAACCTGATTCACAATTTCATGAATAATATAATGCATATAATCGGTTAAGTCATAGTTAGTTCATACAGACTAGGTCAACAAAGGCGGAAACTACATCGCCACTAACATATACAAAATAAAAAAGAAACATAGCCCCCACCACAAACAAAAAGGGGACATCGACTATTCCACAAGCTGACTCAAAAAATTCCCGGAATGCTGAACCCCTCACTAGGGTCCTCCTCCTCTTCCGAGTCAGACACGAGGTCGATCACCTCCACCGAGCTCTCTACATTCACGAGCTCAACAACCTCGTCCTCCTCTTCCTCTTCCTCCACTTCATCATGCCATAACCCAGCGGCATAATTCAGAGGGGGTGACATTCTCAAAACCGGAGCCATCTTGCAGGGACCTCCTCCAAGAACCCGGCTCCTCTTGGATCTACTGGATGACGGAGCACCCAAACAATCTGACCACGTCCTGTGATCGTGGGAAGGAACAACGCCATCACTTCTGACTGGGGGGGGGTACCGAAGTCCATCCTCTAGAGACCTCAGCCTCCTTGGCAGCAAGGTGAAAGAAGTATCAATGTAGGTGTCAGGTTGAGGGATCATCATCGATGACCCGTTGCACACCATGTGCAACGACAGACCGCAGGGGCCTGTGTATG
>NC_032027.1:15196745-15197026 GCF_001865875.1 Lupinus angustifolius | reverse complement strand
TACTCATAACCATATCACATGCATAAACATAGGAATACACAATGCTTGTAGCTCACATGTGGGAGTTCACTTCCCTAATGTTAATGTATGCATGATATGTCATGATTATCCACCTGACACCAATATCCATCCAACATCCTAATCGAAAATAATCGAGAGTACAGGTCCCATACCAAGCCTCTTTGTACGCACCCGAAATAACATATCCTCGCAAGGAAGTAAAAATATAGATCGATCGGTTCCCTCAGGAACAGTCCTACCCGGACCTAGGTCGTACAAAC
>NC_032027.1:15196017-15196645 GCF_001865875.1 Lupinus angustifolius | reverse complement strand
TGGCCTGTGAGAACTGTCCGATCCAACATGGTACCTCCCCAGGAATACAAGGGACTCGTCTCACCCAGACTCTCCCTCAAGACATTGTTGGTGAATCACCATCCAATCAGTGCCGTTCCTACTTACATCACGGTGCTCTAAGTCGTCCCGTCATTTCCTCTCCACTACTTCATGGTCACAATGCAATGCATTCCTAGTTAGAATCAAATGTAAGGGTATTAATTAAACACATGATAGGCCCGCCATCTCCCGACAAGGAATGCTTCTCGTGGGACCCGATAGTACGTCAATCGTACATGCGCAAGGTAACATCTCATTCACTACAACTCATCACCGAATAATCTTGGACGGTCACATGAACAGGCCTCTTACGGTCGGTCAATCGTTGTTCCATGATATCATGTATCCTTACTAGGGTACCCCCCTAGTTCACGACCTCAAGTCGGATACATGCCCAACAAGGCATAAACACAAACAATGCTTTCATACTTTTGTGGAGTCATGCTTCTCATCTAAGCCATGATCTCATTCCACAACTTTTATATCACAACACACCCTACCCGGGTTCATCACATTGTTCACAACATAATCTTATTTCAATCTTTCCACACTGTCCCTCACCAAAGTA
>NC_032027.1:15194902-15195917 GCF_001865875.1 Lupinus angustifolius | reverse complement strand
AGATTTATGCATATGAGATATGTATTAGGTGACCTAAGCCTTAGACTCAACTTAAACTAGTTTCTAGTCTAAGCCTAGTACCAATCAAAGACTTAAGCATGCTGATTTGTTGGTGATCTTCAAGCTCTTATTAGCACAAGTTGTCCTCATCAAAACCATGACATATAAAGAGAGCTTTCCAAAGTGTTCCTCTTGACATGCACACTTTAAATCTCCCCCTTTTTGATGATGACAAACACTAAAAACATTACATCATTTGTAAAATCTTGAAGATTGTGTTGGCATGATTGATATGATGCGCAAATAATTCGGAAGCTGTTATTACTATCAACTTGCACAATCAAAAACAACAAAACAACCTTTCAATCTTATTTCAATCTTTCCACACTGTCCCTCACCAAAGTAGGGACTAGTCGCCCAAGCGACAATTCATCTTTAAATCTCAAATAAACTTAAGCGTTCCTCGCCCAGGCGAAGGTACTATCGCCCAAGCGAGAACTCTTCTCGCTCAAGCGAGACATCTCTCGCCCAAGCGAGAGAGTTCCAGGGGCTCGCTCATAAAAATCCTGGGCATTCTCGCCCAAGCGAGGCCCTTCCTCGCCCAGGCGAGGCTTGCTCGCCCAAGCGAGATTCTGTCGCCCAGGCGAGGGAGTTCCAGAACCAAAACTTCCCCTCGCCCAGTCCTCGCCCAAGCGAGGCTGTGCTCTCCCAGACAAGAGTTTCTCGCCCAAGCGACAAGGACTTGGACAGAATACAAATTTTTGCCTTTTTCGGCTAATCAAACGTATTTTCACATGGCTTTTCAAACACCTGCACACAAAAAAATTCCCAACAACGTTCATATACAATATTCAACATATTTCATCAGCAATCATATATATTCCATGAGTCAGTCAAGGACAGATAAACAAAAGTGCTGAAAACAGAAAGAACAACTAAATCCAGAAAGTGCCATAAAGAAGAAGTAAACCTAAGGGTAAGATGGCCTAGGTCTAAGGTCTTCTAAACTATGGTT
>NC_032027.1:15193232-15194802 GCF_001865875.1 Lupinus angustifolius | reverse complement strand
TCATGATTTTCAAAATCTTCTCAGGCCAGTTGATCATTACGTTATTCTTTACAGCATACATGAAACGCAAATCATTCACCGTAGGTTGTGTGTGATTTGTGTTCCTCTGTACCAGAATGTAAGCAATAACATAATGCAACAGCCTGTTCTCAACAGATAACGACCCAGCTTTGGTCAATTGACCCTGAATATACAAATGAGGGCCTCAAAGGACATTTCAACGGTTGAATATGTCTCGACATGCTCATGAACAACATACTTAAATCTCATCAACATCCATTAGTTGAATGTTGAGAGATCAATGATTGAAGATGGAAGAAGTAAATAAGAAATGAGAGGAAAAGATGAAGAGAGAATTTTACCTCCTCTTTGAAAATGAAAGAGTGTGAGAGTGAAGTGTGAAGTGTGAGGGTTAAGGAAAGAAGGGAAATCAGATTTCCCTCTAGGAAATCATCAAAATCTCCTAGGGTGGCTAATGATGATCTCATGAGATATTTGAGAAAGTGATGTGAGGTTTGCTTTATGGAAAAGCAAATTTCACATCCCAACGTGAAATGACCACTTCGTGGACACGTGCGATAAACATGCCCGAGTATTATCGGCCAATACTCGATCGGGTATTATAAATCGCCCAATTTTAATATTTGATTAGAATTTCGGATTTCGGCATTCCGAGTGAAAAATATTTAGAAAGTAGGTATGGTGTACTCAGGGTCTATATTGACTTGAAATGAAATTAAGAAGCCAACAGCGCAATCGGAATTCGATTCCGAGTTACGGAACTCAAAACCCACTTTTTGAGCCGTACCTGGTGAGATTCGGCCCCAACAGCGGTCCGAAACCGACTGTCTCCAAAAATCATGAAAATTTACCACCAAATTAGAAATAGAATTACAAGACTAAAACTCAACAAGAGTTTCGTCTAATTCTTTACCGAAAATTCCCAGAAATTCATTTTTGAAAATATAATTAATAACAATATTAATAAAATCTTATAATTCAAAATCGTAAAATTTGCGGTGTTACATGTGATTCAATAATAGTAGTAGTATTTGAAAGTTGAGGGTGAGCATCTAGAACATTGAAATCACCAACATAGTGCACTGTTTGACCCTGATGCACTAGATTAAAGGTTGTGTTGCCAGACCCTTACTTCAACGCTGAATCCTTCTAGGAATGAATTCCCACATTTTTTGAGGGAATAAATGGCTGAATAATTCCCTTGGGTCCACCAGAATAATTTGATGAGGGATTGAATTCATGAGAGAGGGAGATTAGAGGCAATTATCACCCTTATTATCAATAATAAATCCCTGCATCGAAATCACACGTGCATTAAAATCCACCCTAGAAATTCTGAGATTCATTCCATCATTAGAAATTGCCTTAAATTTGTCACAAATAACCATTCCAGACTTAACACCATGTGGGGATGTTGTTGCATTAACTCCATGCAAATTCGTGCCATTATATTCTTGTGCATTAAAACCAGGCACAATTTTCAAAATTTCAATGAAATACCCCTTTTGAATCATGTAACCGTCCACCAAAGGAATTTCTTAATTCATGC
>NC_032027.1:15190710-15193132 GCF_001865875.1 Lupinus angustifolius | reverse complement strand
CTGATTATTTTCTTATTAGAGGAGGACCTACTCATTTATGCGACATTACTAGGGTTTTGATTCCCTTGAACTTTTAAAACAACAAGAGACGTTCTAGCCATATTGAGCACACCAAATTTATTGTTCCCTAAAGCCGTCATGTCCGTTCCAGCCACACTCTTAACTCCCTTGCTTGATTTCCCATTCCTTCTTCTTCTTCTTGTAATGGTTAACCAATCTCCATGAAGGTCCTCAACAACTGTTGGAGAGTGAGTTGGAGTGTTAATTCATCATTAATAGCCAGTGAAGAGGGCATGACGTAAATCAGCCCCTCCACGTGAGCAACCTCACCTGAATTCCTAGACACGGACCTAGTAACCAATGGATGATAAGGGACATATTTCAAATCTAAACAATTACGGGCCACATGTCCATAGTAACCACAATGGCTATAGATAATGAGGAGGCCTTCATGCTCCACCTTATGCCAGTTGCCATGCACATAAACCTGACCAACAACTGGTTGGTTGAGATCAATCTCAACACAAATTCTTGTGAACCTTCCTCGAGTAAAACACAAGGTATTATTATATATTTTAAACGGTCGACCAATGGTTGAAACAATAGGAATAAGAAAATTCTTGTCATAAAATAACATATTCAAGCCACGAATTCAAATTAGGGCTTTGGACACTTTTGTCGTTGTTGAGTCGAAATCTGGGGACCATGTAGTAATAGCCACATAGTGGTCAAACATCATCCACAGATCTCCCTGTAACACCATATCCCTATCCTGAGGTTGATCAAACTTAACCAAGAAATAGTCATTGTCAATGTCCATCATGTCAAACTCACCGGATAGCTTCCATGCATACTTTAGCCTATGTCACATAATCTTGAAGCCCAACCTTTTGCCAATGAGTGAGACAATCAAATAATCCTACCAATCCTTGTTGTACTCCCAAATTATGCTTTTAGAGAAAGAGATAGTCGGGAGGAGACGATTACCTCTATCAATTCCATCTGTACCAAACCCTCTAATAAGAAGTCTTTGTCCTCATGAACTGGAACCGACTATCTACCTTCCAACACCTTATCCCAAAATAACACCCTTGGAACATCTAATGAAATTTTACTATCCTTATCAGGAGGTTTGTATGGGGCCCTCACCTGTTCAAAGTTTGGTTGTGCCAGAAACACAAAGATATCAGCCATAGGAGTATCCATGCACCAATTAATTAGGTAGATTTCATTCCCATAAAAGCATCTATGTCATAGCTTCTATCATATTACCCATGTTCATGTATCACTAATATGGTAAGAAAAACAAGGCAGTTATATATTTAATGATGTTATTTGGAAAATGGTATGAATAAAATTGAAGGTATTGAATTGATTTCCAATTGATCGATGGAATGAAGGTATAATAGGGTTTAAGATATTTATTACACAACGCTAAGATTGTAAATCAACAATGATTTGAAATTATTTTGCCTTTTTATGTGAGCATAATAAAATATAGGCTTAGATTCAGTAGCAATGTAGAATATACATTTAACACTAAGTGAATATTGTTGAATGTCCAATTTCTATAGCTCTCACTCAAGAAAACACTATAGAAAGTGGAAATTCAACAACGCTTACTCAAGTGAGTGATGTTAAATGTGTACTTTATACAATGCTCACTTAAGTGAGCATTGCTGAATGTCTATATTCTATAATGATTGCTTAAGTGAGCATTGTTGAAGCTAAAAGTGGTATTGTTCAATATAATTGTTAGGTATCAGTGGTTACAATACACCTAGAAGGGGGAGGGGTTGAATAGGTGTAGCGGTTAGAATATCCGCTTTTCGAAACTCAACACTTAATACTGAATCGCCCCTATTTCACCGATTAAAAGAATGTGGATAATCGATTATTAGTTAGTTCACCTCTGGCAAAAGTTTTATCTAGAGCAACTAAATGATTAACAATATGAGTAAATCGCTTTTGCATATCACTTATTGATTCGCTAGGTAACATGCGAAATAGCTCATATTCATGGGTCAGCGCATTTAATCTAGCGCGCTTGACTTCGCTAGTGCCTTCGTGAGTCACTTGTAAAGTGTCCCACATTTCTTTAGCGTTTTGGCACTGCGACACCCTAAAAAACTCATCATAGGATAGGGCTGATGTGATGATATTTTTTGTGCGCAGGTTATGCTGGACCATTTTGCGCTCATCGTCGATCCATAGACTTTTTGGCTTGTCTTTAGGTTGATCGTCCACAAGATGCTGTGGAACGAAAGGGCCGTTGACTACGGATTCCCAAATATCTGAGTCTATGGCTTCAATAAAAATTTGCCTGCGGACTTTCCAGTAGGCATACCCTTCACCACTGAATATAGGTGGTCGATTAATGGATGAACCATCACCACCAAACGGGTTTGAAGAACCCATTCCT
>NC_032027.1:15189755-15190610 GCF_001865875.1 Lupinus angustifolius | reverse complement strand
TCCCTTCTTTATCCATACATAAACTCCGCTAGGTATACCATACTTTCTAATATAACATGAATGAGAAGTATGACCATATGTATTACAATAAAAACATGTAGGAGAATGCTTATGATGTTTATTTTAGTGTGAGCTACAGGTTTTCTATATGGTCTTTTATTTTTAGCAGAGCGAGTATAACTTAGACTAGTATGATCACCAACGTTTCTTAATTGATTAAGCAAAGTGTCTAATTGCTATTTACTGTTTGTGAGACGTGAGAGTTGTGAGCTCTAGGTTTTCTATATGGTCTTTTATTTTTAGCAGAGCGAGTATAACCTAGACCTGTACGGTCACCAACGTTTCTTGTTTGATTAAGCAAAGTGTCTAATTGTTGTTTACTGTTTGTGAGACGTGTGAGTTTTTCTTTTAGTTTAAAATTGTCTTCTTGCAAAGTCTCGCAAGTCTCACAGACAGGTTTTTGACATAAATTATTAGTAGAGCAGTTACATGAGCTACAAGAATAGATGAGATCTAATGTTTCATTCTCTAGTTTTAATTCATCTAATTCTTTTCGCAGTTGGCTTATTTTTTGTTCATTTATAAGGATTGTCCTTTTTCTATCAATGTTAATTCTAGCCAATTTCTGTAGTTCCTCATGTAACTCGACATAAGCTTCATATAACACATCATAAGGAGGTGAGTCATCCGAAGTGGATGAGGTGTCAGAATATACCTCATGATTGTCCTCGTGTGAGTCTGAATTCGCATCGTTGTCAGATCTAGCCATCAGATATAGTTTTGCTGACTCCTCCTCACTAGAGGTGCTTGATGTTGTTTCCTCCTCAGGTACATCCCACACGATGTAAGCTTTCT
>NC_032027.1:15157549-15189655 GCF_001865875.1 Lupinus angustifolius | reverse complement strand
TCAGTTCTGCAGCCCAGTTAATCGATTAAAGCCTTGGTTAATCGATTAACGTTGTTCAAAAATGTAACTGATTCTGTTTTCCAAGTTTTTCACTTTCAGCAACTTTTCAAACAGTTAGGTTAATCGATTAACGTATGCCTTAATCGATTAACAACATATTTTCATATGTATTTTTAAATACAAAAACTCAAATACGTTATGCACTTAATTCATACATGTTTAACACTTAGTTTATGCCTAGAATGCACATATACATGTATTTATGTGATGCATGAACATATTATGAATGACATATCTCAAAGATGAAATGATTTAAAAGATTTATGCATATGAGACATGTATTAGGTGACCTAAGCCTTAGACTCAACTTAAACTAGTTTCTAGTCTAAGCCTAGTACCAATCAAAGACTTAAGCATGCTGATTTGTTGGTGATCTTCAAGCTCTTATTAGCACAAGTTGTCCTCATCAAAACCATGATGTATAAAGAGAGCTTTCCAAAGTGTTCCTCTTGACACACACACTTTCAATAATAGTACTGTTAATACATTAGTTTTTATATCAAATGGTATATGCCTACATTTAAATGGAAGACATCCAACAACATATATATATATATATATATGATTCTAACATGAGTAACCTTATTTTTTAGTTAGGTATATGTTGTATACCATAAAAGTTAATGTTATGTTGAAATGAGTAGTGGTGACAATGATTTTTTGGTAAGTTTCTAATCTTAAAATTAAAAATAAAAATCTATTATTTTCTCTCTCCTTTCGCTCTCCCTTCTCAACCCTTCAACAATATGGTAACACCATCTAAGAACCTTAATCCCTAGTTTTTTCAATCTCAATCTTCAATACATTAATCACAGACCAAATCCAATGAAACAATATTATTAAGCAACATCTGAATTGGAGGAAATGTCACCCTCATTATTTCATCTTCAATTACAGTTAAGAATATATGATTTTTTTCTTCGCAACTTAGCGAAAAAAGGATTGAATTGGCGCAAGAGGAAAAATGTGGAATAAAAATAACCTAGTTTCTAAAGATTTGGAAATAGGGTATGTGCCATTTTCTATATCTGAATTGGGTGTGTATATTAATGTTAAGGAAAATGACATAATGCACTTGTTGCACTTTTGAAGTTTTGGGATGTGGAGTGAGAGGGGAGAAAAAAGAAAGAAGAAGTTAGTTAATAATATTGTTTCATTGTCTTTGGTCTGTATTGCATTGAAGATTGAAAAGGAAAAAAAATGTCTTTCATTGTGTTGTTTCACCATTGAAGGGTTGAGATGGGAGAGTGAGATGACAGAGAAGATAATAGATTTTTATTTTAAATTTTCAGATTAGCAACTTACCAAAATATCTTTGTCACCACTACTAATTCCAATATAACATTAAGGGTATATGCTATCCAACTTTAATGGTAAACAACACTAACATGTATCTAACTAAAAAAGAAGGTTACATATGTTAGCAAATCCCATATACATACACCAACAAAGTATATATCCAAAACCATTATATTTATTATATGTCAATGTAACAATATTGTAATATCTATGTACTATTGATGTAAAAATTTATATACAGTCAGTACATCATCCACCATTCATTTGTATTACTTTATTTGAAGAGTCAATAATGATTAAATATGAATGGTGGATGATCTACTCACAGTATATTAAATTTTTACATTGTCAGTGCATACATTTTTATCTCATGTAACAATACTCAATACTGTAAGTTTAAGATGCCAACTAAGAGGGGGGTGAATTGGTTGTTGGGAGAATATGCCTGATTTTTCTGTTGTGTTATCAAAGTTTATGTGCAGCGCTGATTATTTATGCAAAATTCACCCATGTAAAACAAAAATAAATGACAAGAATAAGTAGAAGAAGAGTACACAAAGATTTTTTATACTGGTTCACCTTCTTGTTCACCGAAGGTTGCATCCTGTTCTCTTGCCACACAAGAGATTTTTCCACTAGATAATTTGAGTTGTAATTACAATTTCTCTCCCCGATACTTTTGTACCTTACACATTCACAACTTATTTACCCTTGAAAATTCATTTTTCAAGTAAACTATTTTCCCCTTCTCAACACACCTTTGTAATGAAAAGTTTACAACCAAGATGAAGAATATAACAATAGAAGGATTACCTTTACAAGTTTTGACAATTCTATAACTCTCAATCCTTAATCTCACAATATAAATACTTAGTATACAAAGCTCTATCTTTTGAAAATGTAGAACAAATGCACTTTGGAAGCAACTTCAGAAAATCTCATAGTTTAGGAACAAAGTTGCTAACAAAATATGCAAAAAATTTGATTACTAAGTTGAGAAAGTTTATGTATGATTGTGTAAATCTTGTGTTTTCATGTGTTATAAATTTGGATGTCTCAATGCCTTTAAATAGGCTTCCAATCAGCCAAGATATCCTTCCATGAAGAGAAAACACGATTCGAATGAAACCTATTCACTTTGAATGAAAGCTATTCATTTGAATTTGAAAATATGGTTTCAACAGCTCTGTGTAATCGATTATCACGAAGTGGTAATCGATTACCCAAATGTTCTGTCCTAGGTGGTAATCGATTAATACACTAAATTAATCGGTTACATCAGTTAGTTTTGTTTTGTAACTATTTTCTCAGTCAGGTAACCTATCACACAATTCTACTAACCTGTTACCAAATGCCTCAAAGTTCAGGTAACATGTTACCTAGTTATGGTAACATGTTACTCAGGTCAAGTAATTCATTACTTAGCTATTTGACTTTTCATTTTAGACATATCCAATTCTTTAAAAATGATTTTGATTTGTTTGAGCATTGCTACTAAATATTAAGGTGAGTGTAAGGATAGAAATACCTATATTAAGACTTAATCTATAAACATATTTGAATCTTGAATCTTCTATGTCTTCATGGTCTTCTTCTTTTTCTTCTTTTTGTGATTTTGGTGTCTTCATCAAAATCGTGTCAAGGTCAGGAGCAAGATCTTCTTCACAATCTCCCCATCTTTACGATGACAAACCAATATCTTTTGAAAATGGAGATTTGAATTTTTCTAAGGTTCAACATATGTAGATGATATAACTTTGTTGAAAGTTCGAATATGCTCCCCCTATCTTGTATATCCCCTTTTTTATTGTATGTTCCTGAAAATATTTGACGGAAAATACAACTCCAATTTTTCTCCCCTTTTTGACTTCATCAAAAAGAAGAAAAACTAGTTTTTTCCGGCATAATATATACATATATATAGAAAAGGGTAACAAGATATGTTGACTTATTTACAAGCCAATGTCATAATTTTGCAAGATATGAATTTTGAATAATATCAAATGCTAGAGAATAATATATCAGGTCATAGCATAGCATTGAAACAACAGTTTAGGAAAATAATTCATATACCGCAAATTGTTAGATAGCAAATAGCAACATGTTCTGAAGCAATATTTGAATGCACAAATAAAAACAATAATAGAAACATTAGTTTTGAACATAACAACAACGACGACATCAAAAGACTTCAATAATGTGTCAAGGATTGCACTAGCAATGTTTTGCCGATATTTTGACGAAGACAAGGAGTTAGTAAAAGCTTGAAGATGACTCAACAATCAACATGCCTAGAACTCAAGGGTCATATCTAGACTAGGTTCTATCAATAGAGTTATATTTCTAAGTAGTCTGGGATGTGTGCCTTAGTTAGTTAGTCTAGGTTAGGTAAATCTAGATGCAAGAGGAGGTGTACGTAGACCAACCACCAGGGTTGGAAAACTTTAAATACCCAAACCACGTATATAAACTCAAGAAGGCCCTTTATGGCCTGAAACAGGCTCCCAGAGCCTAGTACGATAGATTGAGTTCGTTCCTACTAGAGAAAGGGTTCGAAAGAGGTATGGTCGACACCACTCTCTTTATCCGTAGATTAGATAATCATGTTTTACTTGTTCAAATCTATGTTGATGATATAATCTTCGGATCTACTAATGACATCCTTTGTAAGGAATTTTCTGAGATGATGCAGGGCGAGTTCGAGATGTCGATGATGGGTGAGCTGACCTTCTTCCTTGGGCTTCAGATTAAACAAATGGAAAGTGACATCTTCATTCATCAATCAAAATATTGCAAGGAATTACTAAAGAAATTTGATATGGAGCATTGTAAAGATGCATCTACTCCTATGGCGTCCTCATGCTATCTAGATAAAAATGAAAAGGGAAAAGCTATCGAGGTAACCAAATATCGTGGGATTATCGGCTTGTTATTATATTTGAATGCAAGCCGCCCCGATATTATTTTCAGTGTTTGTATGTATGCTAGATTTCAAGCTTTTCCTAAAGATTCACATTATAGTGCTGTTAAACGCATCATGAGATATTTAAAAGGAACAATAAATATGGGATTATGGAATCCTAGGGATGCCTCAGTGTCCTTGGTAGGTTACTCTGATTCTGACTTTGCTGGATATAAGTTGGATCGGAAGAGCACTAGTGGGACTTGTCATTTATTAGTCAGTTCCTTAGTGGCATGGCACAACAAAAAGTAAGCATGCGTTGCTTTGTCCACCGCAGAAGCGGAATACATTGCCGCTGGCGTGTGATGCGCTCAAATCCTTTGGATGAAGCAGCAACTTAAGGACTTTGGGCTTAAACTAGAAAAGATTCCCATTAAGTGCGATAATACGAGTGTCATCAACCTTTCCAAGAATCCTGTTTTGCATTCGAGAACCAAGCATATAGAGATTAGGCATCACTTTTTACGTGATCATGTTCAAAAAGGCGATTGTGTGCTAGAATTCGTAAAAACCTCTAAGCAATTAGCAGATATTTTCACCAAGCCCCTCTCACGAGATACCTTCTATGTTCTTCGAAGAGAAATAGGAATCCTTAATGAAAAATATCTTGATTGAGTTTATGTTATTGCCATGCATGATTATTTGCCTTGTATGCTTCAAAATGAAAATATGTTGAATGCTAGTTATTCCTTATATGATCCATGATTCTATAAATAAGCTCTATGTATATATTTGAATGCTCAATATTGTATTTTTCAAAGTTTGAAATCCTTGCATGCTTTTAAATCATCCAAATTGATTCTATAAATCTGATGCTACTTAATCTATTAAGTCCTTATTTTAATCGATTACCTGGGTGCATTTTTTAAAAAACCTATTTTTTTATAACTCGGTTTAATCAATTAAGTCGGGTAGTTAATCGATTAACGACACCAGATAAATAGAAACAAAAGTGTTTCTGGGCATTTTTCAAAACCTCCCTCATCCTCCTTTCTCTCAAATCTCGAAGGAACAAGTTCAATATCAATCCTAAGCTTTAACCTAGCCTAAAACTGAATACTCCAATCCCATTCCATTCCATAAACCTTCTTTTTCATCATTGATTTCCAAGAAATCACTTTACCCCCAATTCCAAACCCTAAGATAGATTTTCCATGAATCCCTCCTTAAACCTCCAAGTCAACTCGGTCTTTCAGCTACAAATGGAAAGAGGTCGTGCAAAAAGGATTAAAACAACCGCTCAATGTCCACTACGTGCTCCAAAATATTTATCTTTGAATCAGCATGTAGGCAGGACCGTGGAGACCCATATTACTCTATAATTCTGCAAGAGACTCGGTTGTCCAAGTTTCAGGGAAGAAAGCCTACGTACATAAAGTATACCAACTTAACTTGGTTAGCGGAACAAAACTTCGATTTTCCGCATGGAATGCAAGTATAAGCGACTGTCCCCTTTTTGGAATTGAAAGGTAGCATTTACCCTACTCTAGTTAGGGAATACTATGCTAATTTTAGATATAAGGATGGGAAGTACTGGTTTATGATATCTAGAAAACTATTTGAGCTTAGTGATGACATATTCATGAATGTGGGTGGATTATCGACTAATGGTGCTAGTCTAGGAGATTGTGACTGGGTTAACAACTCTTGTGATGTTGTTGAAGTGTATAAGTCGTGTTTGAGGAGACCTCGACTATATGTTCAAGGAGAATTGACAAAATTTGGGTCATTATCCGTAGAGAATAGGCTCCTGCACTATCTGATTCATACATATTGATTCAAACGAACACAAATCATCCACAACCTACCGTGAATGATTTGAGGTTCATGTATGCGGTCAGGGAAAATGTGATGATTAATTGGCCTGAAGAGATCCTGAAGGTCATGTATAGTGTCTCTACATCGGAATCGAAGTTTCTTCCCTATAATATTTTCATCTCGCGCATCATTGACTATCTGAATATTGATGTTTCTGATACTATTGTTGTGGAGTGTTCTGATAAAGATCACTTGATTGGTGAAAGTTTGATCCACAAGATGGGCATCTACAAGTATGGCAACACTTGGCAATACCAGGAGGATTTCAACACTATGAACCTCGACCCATCTAGTGAGGATGATTAAGCTGAAACACATGAGCCGAACGCTACAACTCAGGGGGAGTCTTCTGAAAATCACAAGAACCAGCCTTTGGATCAGCTCTCTTAGATGCTATGGAACGACGACTTAACAACAGGATGGATCTACATTTTTAGTCTTTGAAGGACACATACCATACTAATTTAGTGAACTTTGAAGAGCGTCAGATTACCTACATAGATAATCATTATCAAACCTTGAGGAACTTCGTTCAGACCACTGTTGATTCACAAAGCAAGAGGTTGTATGCCGAGTTCAATAGGTTGTGCACCCTCATCAATGGTGGTGGTGACACTATCATTCTTGACGATAAAGACCCTCCATCTCATTCGTAGTTAGGAGACCTTAGATCCATAGGATTCCTTAGGTTTATCCTTCCTAGTTTATGGATTATGTTGATCCTTGCTTTTCTCTTGAGAACTTCATTTTCTTTTTGGCTTTTGCATATGGATTGTAATAGCTAAATACTTATCTTCTACTAAGCTTGTGTTGGTATTATGCTTAATTGTACCTTGCTATTTACAATTAGAAGTAATGCGTTACTATTTTCAAATTTTTTATTTCATGCTTAATGGATAATTATGTCGTAAATAGTATGGATTTATGTTTAAGGGATCTTGATCATGTTCAGTGTATGTACCCCTGTTGACTGATTAAGCCTGTTGTTTACTGTTCAATTATATCACTGCTTAATTATGCCATGCCTAATTTGACTTCACATAGCCTTTCATGCCATTAAATCAATTATGTCATTGTTTACTGTCAATTTAATCGATTATGTATTTTTTTAATGGATTAAATCCTATAAAATTGAGCATTTGTGCAATTTTCTTACAGCTAGTTGATCAATTAGACGCCCAAAATTAATTGATTAATTACAGTCTGTCTTAACCAAATAACTTTTCTGACTTTTGACTAGAATTGAATATTCGTATCTTTTTGATAATGTCAAAAGGGGGAGAAAGGTTGCTTGTTGTGTTTGATGTATTTGCAGGTTGTAAAATAACTTCCGTTGTAATCATTGCTTACCTAAGGGGGAGAGCAAGCGTTTCAACTTTGAATTCACAACAGCTATGCAAATGTACAACATCGTCAAGCTATTTCATCAAATTTGATGTGGTGTTTGTCATCATCAAAAAGGGGAGATTGAAAGTGCAAAGTGTCAAGGATTGCACTAGAAATGTTTTTCCGATGTTTTGATGAAGACAAGGAGTTATTAAAAGCTTGAAGATGACTCAACAATCAACATGCCTAGAACTCAAGGGTCTTATCTAGACTAGGTTATATCAATAGTTATATTTCTAAGTAGTCTGGGATGTGTGCCTTAGTTAGTGAGTCTGGGTTAGGTAAACCTAGATTCAAGTCTCACAAGCCATTAATGTTGACATATCCTATTCATGAGGCTTATCATCTAGTTTATTATGTGTTCATGCATTAATCATACATGTTATATGTGCATATTAGGCATAACATAATTGCTAAAACATGTATAGGTGTCAAGCATAACATTTAAGTAGTTTACCATTTAATCATGTATTGAAATATGCTAGTTAATCTATTAACTCCGAGTCTTAATCGATTAACATGTTAGTTTCTATTTTCTGTTTTAACTGTTTTAACTGCGTAACTGAAAAAAAACGGTTTGTGGAGCCAAATCCGTTTTGTATAAATTGTGTTAAATTGCAAAAACGTGTAGCATTGCATATCATTGTTAGAAACTATTAGAGATTATATTGTTTACGTGATTTACTGCATCATATAGGCAGAAGAGAGATTCATGTGTGAGAAAGAGAGATTAACATGCTCTGTTGATATTGTTCAAGATGTATTGCATGTAGTTTTAATGTGCTAAATCTCATTCATACTTTCTTACATGTTCGTGCATTCTGTTTAGAGATTTTCGAGAAATATTCTGCATTATCTGTATTTTTTATTAACTCGCATGCATTCATGATGGCTTGTGTTACTTGAGTGTGGGTTAATCATTGAGTTTTCATTGTTGTCATTTGAGCATATTAGTGCTTAGTAAAACTCTACTTTTGTATAATGTTTTGTACATGAGGTTTTGTCTCTTGGTGTCTTACCACCATTGAGATTTAGTGAATCTTCACCAAGGCATGGAGGTCCTGAA
This sequence comes from Lupinus angustifolius, assembly GCF_001865875.1. Lineage (NCBI taxonomy): Eukaryota > Viridiplantae > Streptophyta > Magnoliopsida > Fabales > Fabaceae > Lupinus > Lupinus angustifolius. The sequence goes on along the minus strand of NC_032027.1, from coordinate 15,181,064 downwards.
TTTAGAGGGAGAATCTTGGCTGAGGCTGGATCGCGAGAAACGTTATCTTGGACGATAGGGATAGTCAAACCAAAGTTAGAGGTTCTTGAAATTCAAGAAAAAAGAGCCTAGAGTCTTGTAATTGAATTGGTGTATGTAACAATATAATGCTTACAATATAGTGAAGAGAAATCTCTCAAGATTAGAAGGGGAGGCCTGGGTGTAGTTTGCAAGTGGACCCGCAAACAAACCAGGATAAAAATCCTATTTTGCCAGCTGTTCTCTCTCAATGTCTTTTATATTTCAAGCTCTTTTAATTCGTGTATTAAGTTGATATTTTGTATACTACTATTGTGCCATATCTTTGTTAATTGTGCATAAAAATATATGTTGTCTCTCTGCTTGTTTGTTGGTAACTTGCTGTGCAAGTAGCCAATCTTCCAATTCTGTCTCTGATACATTTTAATCGATTAAGCCCACTGGTTAATCGATTACCTGGGTTGTTTTCCAGAACCAGGTTCTGGGTGCGAAAAGCGGTAATTGATAACCGCAACACCTATTCAACCCCCCCCCCCTTCTAGGTGTGTCTAGACCAGTGATACCTAACAATAAAAACAACAACAACGACATTAAAAGACTTCAGTAAAATCCTAGATTGCTAGACTACTAGTCCTACTGATCTGGATCAGCTTTCTAAGACTCCAAATCCATGTAGTCCAACCGATTTGATAAGCATTTAAGCTCTTCTTGAACATGATGATTTGTTGTATCGAGAGCATCCATATGTGTAGTGATGTAGCTTTTAAGCGAGAATAACTTTTCTATTATCATTTGATTGGTAGGAGTGGAGTTAGAAGAAGATGATTCAACATGAAATGAGGGATGAGTAGGAGGGTCAGTAGAAGGATTTTCTTGATTTGTAGTATGTTGATCACAATGGTGCTTGTAGATCATGTCATTTGTATCTCGAAAGAAACCCATTTCGTAGATTATATCCACATCAATCTTATCGCGAGCATCAAGTGTGATTTTAGATTGTCCGTTAAATGATACACCAGAATATCTAAGTATAGCAGTTATGAGAATGAGATAAGGCAATGGTCCGTACTCACTTCTAAAGGTCCAGATTTGTGTCATTATCATTAATGTCCAATTAATTGGAACATTGTGTTTCATAGCATACATCAATTGTAATTCCATATCATTTACTTGTGAATGGTTTGAAAGCTTTGGAACTATGATATAGTTTAAAATGTAATAAATCAAGCAGTTCTCTAAGTTTAAGTTATCAATAGATAAAATATTTCGGTTTCGCACAGAGTCACCAAAAGATCTTTGCTTACGCATTTCAATTTCCCATTTGGAGTATCTACACTTAGATTAGTATAAATCCATTTTTTGAACCCTTTTAAGTCGCATTGAATGTTAGACTCTACCATCATTCCTATATATGGTATATTACCGCAATGTGAACTCAGAGTTTTGAAGTCTACGCCAATCTCTTTTCCTTTGTCATATGAAAAGATTTTATTCTTCTTAAAACTTAGATTGTAGTAAAATACCCGTACAAGTTCTGAATAGTAAGAATAGTGCATTTCTCAAATTCAGAGAGTTTTTGTTGTTCAAAAAGGTTAGGAAAATGAAATTAGTATCCTCAAAGGAACTTAACATACCATAGTTCGGATGAAAAATGGGTCGTTGCATGAAGTGCTCCATGAAGGTTTTGCGTTGATTTTCGTATGCCAAAAGACACGCTAAATCTAATATGATGACTTCATTTAGGTATTGTTGTCTTCCTTCAGTCACATTGGTTATTGGCTTCTTGGATCTAAAGGATGAAGCCATGTATTGAGTTTTGAAAAACTTAGGTTTTGAAGATTTTGTGATTTGGGGATTTTTGATTTAGAACTCTAAACACAAAAATGATGGTAGGAATGTGATTAGGAATGGAAGTGTAGTATGAAACACCACAAAAATCAAGCAAAACAGTTTAGAAAGGTAGTTTTATGAATATGTGGGGGGTTACCATGGTTGGAAGGAGGGAAAATGAAGAAGATGAAGTTCAAAAATCTAATTGTTGCCCTAAATAATGTAGAGTGTAATCGATTACCACAATTGATTAATCGATTACTCAAACCTTCTATTTGGGTAGTTAACCGATTAATTCCTCCTGTCACTGATGTCTTCTAATCAATTACCCTTCCATGGTAACAGAATACATACCCCAAAATAGTAAAAGTTAAGCATTGAAAATCATATAAAAGTACATATAGGCATGAAATACATATAATGAAGCACATATAATGTATGTATTGACATGTTAAGAAAGATATGCTTCATCAAGGATGCATAGTTCTCATCTAAGTTTATAAAAAGGTTCTTTAGCCAATGGTTAAGTAAAGATGTCTGCTAGTTGTTCATGTGTATCAACAAATTCTAAGAGAACAGCTTTCTTTCGGACATGGTCCCTAAGGAAGTGGTGCCTTATATCAATATGTTTAGTCCGAGAATGCATAATTGGATTCTTTGTGAGATTTATAGCATTAGTATTATCACATCTTAGGGGAATGCATCCTAGGTCTAATCCGTAATCTCGCAATTGTTGTTTGAGCCACAATATTTGGGCACAACAACTTCCTACAGCTATGTATTCTACATTAGTAGTACGTAGAGCAACACAAGCTTGCTTTTTATAGGACCAAGAGACTAGGGCATTTCCAAGAATATGACAAGTACTGCTTGTAATTTTTCTCTCATATTTGCATCCAGTGAAATCTAAATTCGAATATCCTACCAAATTATATATACTTCTGATTGAGGCAGTACCCGATACAAATATTATAACAATTAAAAACTGTAGTACAAGGAAGTGACTCCTAGGTCATTTTATAAGGATTATCTTTCAAGCAAAGATTCAAACACCTTATACTCACACACACATGGGAGGGTTTTCTTGTTGAATGGTATGAACAATAAGCAATTTCAGAAATAGTAAATAAGCAATGTAATAAAACGGCTAAATCCCTTTGGTTCGTTTGTTCACAACTAAAACCTCGGTTTCAAAAGATTATTTTCAGATTCCAACCATTAACTTCCGAATTTGTCGAGAATCAATTAACTAAGCAATAATCAATTCAAAGTTCCAAAACCTAAGCCTCTAACTAAGCAAAATCAGCATAAGCATGAAACGATTAACAAATTCACACGAACTAAGCATTCATGCACTAGAGAGTAAATCAATTAAGCAAATATAAACTCACAAACCAATTTCTAAGCAATGGAATTAAGCAAACCATATTCAGAAATAAGATAAAAGAAATCAACAATAAAGAAACCGAAAAATGCATTAATAACAAAACCTCAAGAGTTATGATACATTCCCAAAGGAATTTAGTCTAAAAATTTAACCTTCTATGACAATGGAAGAGCAAAAATGAATTTGGGGAAGAAATATGAAACTCTAGCAGAACAAAAGAGGAAAAACGATAAATGCCTTATGTTTCAAAGTGATGGAATGTAGAGTGTGTATGTTTGGAATGGGGAATTTTAATTTAACCCCTCGAAAACACATAAAACCGAAATGGGCCTAAACAATGGACCCAAAACTAAATTACAATATAAAACTCCTAAAATAAAAATACAATTTTCACTTCAACACATATCCTTCACTTCTATAATGCTCAAAATGCCATTGATGCCAAATATGGTATGAAAATGATAATAGATTTAATCAGGCCAAATAATCTCAAATTAACCTATTTTAGGAATATTAGTCCAATAAAGTCTAAAACACTAAACCATGTGAAACAAAGTCAATTAGGCACCAAGAATCATCAATCATACTAAATTAAGGTTATGAATAGTGTGTAATATATTGCTCATCAACTTCCTTTAGAGACCATAGTCCTACAACAAGTGTGCCTTTAAGATAATTTAATATCCTTATCACAACAATAAGATATGACTATTTAGGCTTTGATTGATAACATGCATAAAGACAAACACTAAACGTAATATCAGGTCTACTTGCGGTAAAGTAAAAAAGGGAACCAATCATACATCGATACTTAGAGATGTCGATGCATTTTCCAGTCTCATCAGCATCAATGTATGTTCCAGAACCCATAGGAGTGACAATAGGTTTGCAGTCATCCATTTCGAAACATTTCAGCAGATCCCTACAGTATTTAGACTGACAAACAAAGATGTCATACTTGAGTTGTTTGATTTGTAGTCCAAGAAAGTAGTTCAACTTTCCCATCATGGACATCTCAAACTCCCCTTGCATCATCTTACCAAATTCACTACATAGAAGATCATTAGTAGAACCTAAAATAATATCATCGAAATAAATTTGAACAAGTAAAGTATGATGATTTATTTTCTTAATGAATAATGTAGCGTCGACATTTCTTTTAGTAAAATCTTTATTATTTAAAAACTTTGTTAGACGATCGTCCCATGCACTTAGATTTTAAAAAAATAACAATGTTACATATACCAAGGATTTTTCTTTGGATGTTCTCTGTATTGATAACAAGGTCTTTAGTACTTGAATATGAATATATTGAATCTCCACGTGCTATGTGCTTTGAACAGTCGTTATCATGATAACACATTTTTTTGCTTATGGCTTTCAAGCACTCCTGCAAAATAAATTAAATTTTTTCTAGGTACCCAATTTGATTTGGATCCTGTGGGGTTAGCACCTTTTTCTATCCATTTATATTGGCCAGATGACACACCATATTTTCTAATATGACAAGTGTTAGGTGTGTGACCAATTTTATCACAGTAAGAATAAGTGGGTATATGCTTATGTGTCCAAGATTTATTTTAAAAATAGGATTAGTATAGATACTTTCTTTATAGAACTTTATAGTGCTTCCCACGATCGATTTTCTAAGACATTCTCGTTTTTAGCCACATGACTATTTACATAGCCAAGACCTTTACGGTCTGTTGAATGTCTTTGGACTTTTATGATCTTGTCTAAATTATGACTGCTCTTGTTGAGTTTATTAAGTTCGAGACTTAATGTTGAAGCTTTAGTTTCAAGAGCAACACATTTTTGACATGAGAAAGAAGTGAGTCTTTCAATATCTTTCTTTAGAATAATGCTATGGCTTTCCAAAATAAAAATTTCATTTTTGTGTTTTATGAAAAGTTTGGAAAGCTTAACATATTCTTGATGCAAATCATTAAAAGCATTTTGTAACTCATCATATGAAAATGTATCATTTGGTTCAGAGTTACTAACCTCATCATCATCGTTTGATTTGTGTAAAGCCATCAAGAAAATATGTGTTTGCTCCTTAATTTCAACATTTGAAGCAACATCTTGTCTTCTGATATGACATTTGTTTTTCTGCGCTTCTTTTCCTTCATTATTTTAAAAGAATGTTGCTATTGTAATGCTGGACAAGCACCTTTAACATGATCTGGTTTTCTGCATATAGAACATGTGGAGTCTTGCCCCGATGTTGTTGTTTCACTATTTGTTGTAGACCTTTTTATTTCTTCTATGCCATGTATCCTTTCTAGAATGTCCCAAATTTCTTTTGACACTCTAAAGAATTCTTTTCCTCCTAGAGCCGACACAAGAGTGTTTTTGGCTTTAAGGTCGTATTGCACTTTCTTTTTATCTTCATCATTCCACGCGAATTTTGACTTTACTTCCCTTTCACCATTAACCAACGGTGAAGGATTCATAAGGTCCTTCCTCAATCGCGTTCCAAATATCCACGTCTTGAGATTCTATAAATATTCTCATCCTTATTTTCCAGAAGTCATAGCATTCTCCAACAAAGCTTGGAGGGCGATTGATGTTGGAACCTTCCTCCATAAACGATCTTGAGGCTATCTTAAATACAGGATCAGATTTGATAATAGATTACTCAAAATAAGTTATGGTGCCAATTGTAAGTTTAAGATGACAACTAAGACAGGGTGAATTAGTTGTTGGGAGAATATGACTGATTTTATGACTATGTTATCAAAGTTTATGTGCAACATATTATTTATGCAGAATTAAACCAATTAAAGCAAAAATAAATGACAATAATGAGTATAAGAAGAATACACAGAGAGTTTTTATACTGGTTCGCCTTCTTGTTCACTGAAGGTTACATCGAGTACTCTTATCACATAAGATATTTTTCCACTAGATAACTTGATTTGTAATTACAATTTCTTTCCCCGATACTTTTCTACCTTACCATCTCACTACTTATCTACCCTTAAAAAAAATTCCTTTTTCAAGTCAACTTTGTTCCCCTTATCAAAACACCTTTGTGATGAAATGTTTACAACCAAGATGAAGAATATAACAATGGCAGGATTGCCTTTACAAGTTTTGACAATTCTATAACTTGCAATCCTTAATCTCATAATATAAATACTTAGTATACAATGCTCTTAATCTTTTGAAAATTTAGAACAAATGCCCTGTGGAAGCAACTTCAGAAAAATCTGAAAGTTTAGGAATAAAGTTGCTAACAAAATGTGCATAATTTTGTTTACTAAGTTGTGAAAGTTTTTATATGATTGCGTAAATCTTGTGTTTTCGTGTGTTATAAATTTGGATGTCTGAATGCCTTTAAATATGCTTCCAATCAGCCAAGATATCCTTCCATGAAGAGGAGACACGATTGGAATGAAAGCTATTCACTTTGGATGAAAGTTGTTCATTTGAATTTGAAAATCTGGTTTTAGCAACTCTGTGTAATCGATTGTCACGAAGTGGTAATCTATTACCCAAATGTTATGTCCAAGGTGGTAATTTATTAATACAATGAATTAATCGGTTACATCAGTAAATTTTCTTTGTAACTATTTTCTCAGTCGGGTAACTTGTTACGCAGTTCGAGTAACCTGTTACCAACTGCCTCCCAGTTCAGGTAACCCGTTACCTAGTTCTGGTAACTTGTTACTCAGGTCAAGTAACTCATTACTTGGCAATTTGACTTTGCATTTTAGACATATCCAATTCTTCAAAAATGATTTTGATTTATTTGAGCATTGCTACTAAATATTAAGGTGAGTGTAAGGATAGAGGTACATATATGAAGACTTAATCTATAAACATCTATGAAGCTTGAATCTTCTTTGTCTTCATGGTCTTATTCCTTTTCTTATTTTTGAGATTTTGGTGTCCTCATCAAAATCGTGCCAAGGTCAGGAGCAAGATCTTTTTTACAAATACATTGTCTATTTACAACCCAAAAGTGACATGCATATGCATGTTTTGGCAGGAGCACTACATTTAAAAACAAACAAAATTAAGATATAGTTATATAGACATCCAACTACACATGTTTAAGCTTTGTTTTCATCTTCTTTGATTGATATAGAATTGTATTATCATTGTTTGGAAGAAAATATGGACTCACCCAAATACTTCATCATGATCAACTCTTCAATATAAATCATCATCTTAGTTGAATACCTCTCATGCGATTGTGATATCCCAAAGAAATGATCATATTTAGCAACAATATCATTGTGTCTAGGTCATCAATATTATTGACGATTTTTTATTAGTTAAAAGAACAATGGACCATTTCATATCAGTCGGGTTGTCGACATAGAAAACTTATGATGCTAGAATAAAATGTTCATCTTTATATTATGGCCTATTAAGATTCACTTGCATGAATACAAACTCATCAAACTAAAAACCATTGTTATTATCAACTCACATACAACCAAAAGTAGGCAACTAAAATGTTGTTTAATACAATTCGCATATACGTTCAATGAACCCAAAGTATGACATATTCATATATATGAGGTTTCTATCTTTGAAACTTGACATATGTATAGTTTGATCAAAAATAGTTACACCACTATTTTTCATTGCACTTTGATCATCTTGTTTTTCATATAAATGTGAATCCATTAATTAGGTAACCATTGTAAGATAAGACATGAATACTTGGACCATTGACTAATCATCTCAATCTTTCAGAAACATAATATGTGGTTTTACTCAACTTCTCACCAATGTGATTTTTAGTCATTTTATAAAACATCGATTATGATATCTTGAAATCCAACTTTCAGTCTTATTTGGGTTAGAGATCCTAAACATCTCCTTATGTCCTTCAACATATGATTCAACCTCATCGGCATTATGCAAAACAATATTTATTTTCCAATAATCCATATACCAAATGTTCTTCTACCAAATGTTCTTCTACATAATGAGACTTTGGAGTTCCTATGAAATCAACATAAAAAAGGTATCTAATACAAAATTAGAGAGCTTCTTCAACAATATGTCACTCAACTCTTTTCTTGATTGATTTTTCACATACCCTTTTAATATCTTCATATAATGCTCAAACATGTACATTCATCTCATATATGAAGATCCATATAGTTGTGTCTCTTGAACTATATGAATGCTTAATTGAATCATTATGTCAAAGAAAGAAGGTGTAAATACATCGCAAGATCACACAAAGACACACAATTTCTCTTTGCAATGTACATAATTTCCAAGGGTGAATTATTTTGCTACAAATTGCCTTGAAGAATAAGCAAAATTTTGTAATGGTGTCTCACACTTTTTTAGATAAATAGAACGTATACCAATAGGTAAGAAATGCTTCACGAGTATATGAAAATCATGAAATTTAAGGTATTTTTCCTTTAGTTCTTTTATTGATACAAGGTTCCAAATGTTTGAAGAGTGCCCCTATGAAACTTTAACACCATGAAAAACTTTATGGTGTGTTTGGTTTCAAGAAAACATTTCTATTTCTATATCATGTTTTCATTTTCAAAAATTATTTTTCACTTCCATATTTTCACTTCCTCAAAATGTGTTTGTTATTATCATTTTCATAACTATTCACTCTAAATTTGACAAACAAACGAAGATAATTACCTTTGCAAATAATTCAATTCTAAATTTTAATCACTAAATTAATCAAGTTATTGATTTTATAGGATGTTTTCATATTTGACACATGCATTTTTTCCTGACGGATTTTATGTCAATAATATATTGAACCCCTTTAATTGATGGAGTTGGTCATTAGCTACCATAAAGATGTGTGCAACGTCATTACGAGTATCACACACTTGCAAATGCTCTAAAAAGGTAAAGTTAAAATAAATTATTAACATACAAGTGCTCTATTATTTAATTCATGCTACAGTAACTTCAAGAGACAATAATTTTCATCCCAAAGTCATATGTTATCATACTCATTACTGAACGATTTCAGTAATACCACTAAGAGGGGCGGAGAAAGTTGTTACGTTGAAAGAGAAAGAAATAAATGCTATTATGAAAATGTGTGGCGGTCTAAATGAGTAAAACATCCATTAATTAATTTTGACATTTTGTTGATTAGTGGAGACAATAATTGAAAAATATACCCCCTTTATTGCATATCTTTTGATATTTAAAGTTACGCACATAGTTTAAGAAATTATTAATAATATAAAAATTTGTTATCAATTGACTTAACTAACTAAATTTAATACGCATTGAAAACTGAATTAAAAATAAATGAAGAAATAAAGGTATAAATAAATGAAGAAATAGAGGTAAAAATAAAGAGTAATAAATAAGGTTATAGTTGGGAAATAAAGTATAAATCTGTATTGAGTTCCAAAAACATCAAAAGATTTGAAACAACATGAAATCATTATTGAAAATGTTGGGAATGATATTTTCTCATTTTCAGACTTTTCGGATATGAAGCTCTAGTTTTATGAAATATGAAATGAAAACATGTTAACAATCAAGAGCAACAGAAGAATATAAATTTCATTCATTGCAAGAATTGAATGAAGTACACACTGTTGAATTGAGTTGGTTGAATAGAAAAGCTACAATGAATAGCTTATATAGAAAACAAATCAACCTATCAACTAAAAAACTAACCCCACAAGTTGGAATGTATCATGCATTCCTAGCTTCAAATGATTGTGTTGAACACGATGATATACTCTAATACCTCTTCTTGCTGGTCAGTGAATCATCGTCTCCCAGTCTTGAAGTCTGGATGTGAAGCAATACTAACGCTTAACCACCATAGGCAGAAGTAACTTCATCCAAAGCTTAACCATCTATTTTGACAGAAGTTTAACCAACCAAACCAACCATCATGGATGAAAGAGAGGAAAAGATGGATCTAAATCTTGATCTTAATATGTTGCTTCTAGGGGTGTCAATGTGTCAATATGGGCATTGCCCGCAAAAAAATGCGGGCAAGGCATGGTATTTTTGCCTATTAGCTCATATTGCCCAGCCCGTTTTCCCGCTTTATTAGCTGGCATTTTAAACGGGCTCTGCGGGCTGCCCGCGGGCATTACATTCTACACTTTAAAATTTTAATCCAAGACTTTATTACTGCTTGGTTATTTTATAATTATTATTGCAGACTTATTAGAGAGAATTATTATCTAATATGGTTAGAGATACATGTTTTGAATTATTATTATAGAGACTTTTAATTATTTGTAATGTGATTATATAAAATCTATTGATTTACTGCATAATGTACTTGATAACTTAGCATTCACCATTGTTGCTTTTTAAATGTAAACAGGAAAATGTCTGCGTGTCGCCCATTAGCCCGTTAGCCCGTTTTAAAATGGGCAGGGCATGACTTTTTATCCGTTAACCAATTGTGGGCATGCCCGACCCACTTAAATTATTGCGGGCATTTGCGGGCGCGGGCTAAACGGGCCGAGCGGCCCGTTTTGACACCCCTAGTTGCTTCAATGTTATAAAATATATACTATAATAATGTTGTGTGTTTAATGAGAGAAATAAAGAAAATAATGAAACGGAGGGATAATAACAGTAGGAAGATAAGGAAAAAATCCTTGTAGTTGTGGATTCTCACACAACCTTCCATGTTTCAAATTCATCCAACTGCTCAAAAAAATCAGCTTTCAAAATATGAGGAACTATTCTTAAAGCACAAGGCTTAGAAGTTGCATCAAGGCTGCTATAGTTAGCCACTGGGAAAGTATTCAATTGAGAGGTATTGGCACACAAGTCATAGTACGTCGAAATGTTGGTATAGGGTTATCAACATTTCTCTTAGTTGAACCAGGACTAAACCTTGATGAATTATGCACACTCAAGGGCCACTATATTTCAGATCATTTGATAATTGATTATCCTGAACATTTGAAGTAATAATGTTGGTACCTGTACTATTATTCCAAGAAGACGAGTTACAAGAGCTGGAACCACCATCTATGTTTTTCTTGAGATCAATCCCACACTTGCAAAACAACATGATATGCTCCTCGATTGCATGCAATAATCAAGAAGAATCTTGGACCAGTAGAACACAAGATAAAGCTCCTATAGACAAAGCACAATTATAGGTGAATAAAAACACTTGAATCACTCATATACTCCAAAAGAATCTTGGCACGGTTAAAATGATTGGGATTAACTATGAACACAATCATGTAGCCACTATGATGAGTGGCATGAAATTTTGACCTTTGAAGATGCTGTCAAGTTGTTGGAAAAATTCCAGGTGTGCTTTCTTTCAATTCTTTCTTTCACGTATATTCAACAGACTATTCAACCGCGTAGTTGTTTGAAGCCTTGTGGTCATACGCTTTTCCCTTGAACCACCATTGTATGTTGAATTTCCATGAGCAAGAGTAATCTTTACTTCTTTATCTTCAATAATACCCTTAACAGAATCAAAGATTGTTATTTCTTCCCTTTTTCCATCAGCTACATCATTGCTAAAATTGAATTCAATGGTGCATGATTATTGATGCTGGAAGTGAGGGACAATGTTGGAGCTATAAGTTGGTATTGCTGCATCAGAGTCAACAAAAGGTATACAACTTGAATTGGTGGAAAACTTGAAAACACCACCATGCATAGATGAAGAAATAGATGCAAAAACACAAAATTCTTCTTCACCAATCCATTACTCATTATTTGACCCACACTGGATAACTAATATTGTAATGAGGGAAATCACTCCCCCACTAAATCAAATCCCTTGATATAACGAATCAGTTATGGTAGTTAAAACACATGAGCAATCCTAGCACTCATGATCTCTAATTCGTAGGAAATCTGCATCATAGAATTATGATTGATTCAATCATTAATTAAGGCTCTCTATATATACATCTTGTACACACTATGAATAACATGCAAAAATCAATTCACTACATGGTATCAAGAGCAGTCCAAGCATAACTGCAATTTTTTTTCCGATCCAGCCTTGTTGTCTTCATCACAGCAGCATGAATTCTTCCACCTCTGAAACTGAGGCCACTCCAAACAACACTCCTTCCAGCAATATTGATAGACTTGTTGTCCTTAATGTTGGCTCACAACTTTACATTAAACTTGATGGAGATAATTATCCAGCTTGGCGTCTACAATTCATATCCCTTCTAACAGGCTATGATCTTTTAGGCTATATCAATGGTAGCATAATCTGTCCAACCAAACACTTGGATGAAAACTCATCCCTCATCAATCCAGCATACACACACTGGATTCGTCAGGATCAACTCATCCTGCATGAAATTATCTCCTCTGTGGCTGCAACCGTTGTCACCCACCTTGGCACGGTCCAAACTTCCATCCAAGCATGGGAGACCTTGAAAACTATGTATGCTAGTAGATCTAGAGTGTGCATCATGGCCCTCAAGCAAAGGATCACCACTTTCACCAAAGGCACACAACCTATGGCTGCCTATCTTCAATGGATCAAGGCCATTGCTGATGAACTAGCCATAATTGACAACCCTCTAGATAGCACAGATCTAGTTATTCACACATTAAATGGACTGAGTACAGACTACAAAGAAATTTCTGCAGCATTATGCAGCAGAGAAACTCCAATCACCTATGCTGAACTTTATGAGAAATTAATGGATTTTGAAACAATTCTATCTCGTGACAACCATCAACAATCTTGTCATCTGGTCCCTACAACACATGCAGCTACAAGATTCAGAGGACAACAAAGGTATAAACCTACATACAATGCTCCCACACCCTCAACCTTACATAACTCTGTCCAGCAAGTCATCTGCCAATTCTGTGAAAGACCAGGCCACAGTGCAAAGAAATGTTACAAAATCCATGGTTATCCTAAGAGGCATGGACCAAGGCCATCAGTACACATGGCCACTCATCACTCACCAATGCAGAATTCTAGTTGGATCATGGACACTGGAGCGTCTCACCACATCACTCAAGACCTGCAACAACTAACATTGGCAAACACATATCCAGGTTCAGATCAAGTACTTGTTGGAGATGGCTCAGGTTTGCAAATAACTCACATTGGCCACACTAAAATACCAATCAACACTAAATCTTTATCTCTTAAACAAGTCTTGTGTGTCCCTAATATAAAAACTAATCTTGTATCTGTTTCTAAACTATGTCAAACTAACCAATGCTCAGTTGAATTCTTCTCTAATTGCTTCATTGTTAAGGACCTGACTTCGGGCCACACAGTACTCCAAGGACCTCTTAAACAGGACCTCTACCACCTACCTTCCACCACCAACACAACACCTTCACCTCATGCTCACCTCACTAGTCTTCAATCTACTTCAACATGGCATCACAAACTTGGTCATCCTTCAATCAAAATAATCAAGCATCTGGCAAATCATAGCTTTATTCCTCTAAGAGCTCCTGCTACCTTTGATTGCATCTCTTGTCATTGTGTCAAGAGTCACAAGCTCTCATTCTCTAGTCATCATCTTCACAGCACTAAACCACTGGAACTCCTCTACTCTGATGTATGGGCCCCTGCCCCTATCAAATCTTCAGATGGATCACTTTATTATTTAGTTCTAGTTGATCATTTCTCTAAATATGTTTGGTTATATCAAATGAAAAATAAGTCAGATGTATTTTCCATCTTTGTTCAGTTTAAAGCTCTTGTTGAAAAGTATTTTAACTTACCAATTGTGACATTGTTCTCTGATAATGGTGGTGAATTCATCAAATTGAAACACTTCCTAGCTTCCCAAGGCATTACTCATCTCACTAGTCCACCTCACACACTAAAGGTAAATGGCACGGCAGAGAGAAGGCATAGACACATTGTAGAAACAGGTCAAGCCATGCTACACCATGCCAACCTACCAGCTACATTTTGGTCCTATGCATTCCTCACAACAACATATCTGATCAATAGAATGCCCACAACCAAGCTCAACATGAAGACCCCCTTCACATTGATGTTCAACAAACCACCTGAGTATAACAAACTACATTCCTTTGGCCGCTTATGTTTCCCATGGTTGAGACCCTACACACACAATAAACTTCAAAACAGATCCTTACCCTGCATCTTCCTTGGTTACTCACAAAGTCAATATGCATATCTTTGTCTTGAACCTCTATCCAACAGAGTTTACATCTCAAGGCATGCCCAATTCATTAAAAACTCTTTTCCCTATGCCTCCTTAATTCGACAACCAAACCCAAATCATCATGCCCCTGCCACTGAAACCACACTTCCCTACATCATTCCTCTCCAACACACCACATATACACCCCCTCCACCATAGCACAACCACACACCATTAACCTTCACCAACCCAACCTACCTCATACCACATCATCGAACCAATCTCTACCACTCCAGACCTCCATCACCAACTCACCAACCCAACCTCCACCCCACAAAAGTCACCCTATGACCACCAGATCCCAAAACAACATCTTCAAGCCAAAACACATACTCACTGCCGCAAAACATGCCCTGCCAGAAAACCTTGAACCCTCTACAATAACTCAAGCTCTCAAGATTCCTCATTGGAGACAAGCCTGCTCAGCAGAATTTGATGCCCTCGTGACCAATGGTACATAGAACCTAGTACCTAGGGAAGAAGCTCAGAACTTAGTTGGCTGCAAGTGGCTATTTAGAATCAAAAGAAATCCAGATGGTACAATTGCAAGATACAAGGCCAGACTAGTTGCAAAAGGCTTCACACAAACACCTAACATTGACTTCAAAGAAACCTTTTCACTAGTCGTTAAACCCCAAACCATTAAGGTTGTTCTCACTCTTGCTCTTCACTACCAATGGCCTATGCACCAACTAGATATCAACAATACATTCCTACAAGGCACTCTCATAGAACATGTCTACATGCACCAACCACCTGGATTTGTGCACAATGAGTTCCCTCATCATGTATGCAAACTCAGAAAAGCAATCTATGGTCTGAGGCAAGCACCTTGGGCTTGGCACGATTCACTAAAGGAATTTGTTCTCTCAGGGATTTCAAACTAGCCTTAGTGATAGCTCTCTGTTCATCTACAACACACATGGAATCAAAGCCTTCCTTTTGGTCTATGTTGATGACCTTCTCTTAACAGGCAGTGACAACAACTTTCTCCACAACTTCATGGCCAAACTGTCACTCTAGTTTTCACTCAAATACCTTGGATATCCTCACTACTTTCTAGGCATTGAGCTCATCCCAACCAAGCAAGGTCTTCTACTCACTCAACATGGCTACATTCGTGATCTATTAGATAAATTCCATATGACAGGTGCAAAGACAACCTGCACTCCTCTTGCCACATCCACACCACTTAAATTACAGGATGGCTCTTCCCCTGCAGATGCACAAAACTTCAGAATGATTATTGGTGCATTGCAATACCTCACACTCACTCGTCCAGATTTGTCCTTTGCCATCAACAAACTCTCCCAATTCATGCACAAACCAACTCAAACTCATTTTCAACAGCTCAAACGTGTTCTAAGATAGCTCAAACTTCCACTCAACTATGGCTTAACACTCAAGAAACCGTCGCAGCTAACTCTACATGCCTTTAGTGATGCAGACTGGGGAGGAAATTTGGATGACAGAACCTCTACCTCTACCTTTGTCATTTACTTTAGTGGAAATCCAGTCTCTTGGTTGTCAAAACGACAAAGGACAGTGGCTAGATCCTCCGCAGAAGCCGAATATAGATCCATTGCCCACACCTCAGATGAAATCATGTGGCTGCTCAATCTCCTTGGCGAACTTGGCATAAAAACTCACACTCCTAAGCTATTCTGTGATAATATTGGTGCGACATACTTATGCACAAATCCAGTGCTCCACTCTCGTATGAAACACATTGCCCTTGACTATCATTTTGTTCATCAACTGGTTCAAATGGGAAAGCTAACCATCTCTCATATCTCAACAAACGGTCAAATTGCGGATATTCTTACAAAGCCGCTATCCAAAGCCAAATTTGCTCCGCTTCGAGACAAGCTTGTTGTCGCCAGTGGTGACCCAATCTTGTGGGGGTGTAATGAGGGAAATCACTCCCCCACTAAATCAAATCCATTGATATAAGGAATCAGTTATGGTAGTTAAAACACATGAGCAATCATAGCACTCATGATCTCTAATTCATAGGAAATCTGCATCATAGAATTATGATTGATTCAATCATTAATTAAGGCTCTCTATATATACATCTTGTACACACTATGAATAACATGCAAAAATCAATTCACTACATCTTGTTCATAAGCAAAGAATGTATAAGAAGAGAGTATGATAGATAAACAACAGAATAAATAATTATATTGCTCTGATACCATGTTAAGAGTCAAGAGCAACAAAAGAATATGAATTTCATTCATTGAAAGAATTGAATGAATTACATAATATTGAATTGAGTTGGTTGAATAGAAAAGCTATAATGAAGAGCTTATATAGAAAACTAATCAACCTACCAACTAAAAAACTAACTAACCAACTAACAAAAGCCCAATATAAAACTAGTCCAAATAACAAAATATATTTCAAGATTGATAATCGATTAACCATATTGTTAATCATTATCTGTTATAGAATTACAATCATTTTAACAAAACAATAATTCAAACATGTTTTCGCCATTCTTTTCCAATTTCACTAAAAATGTAGATGGAAAATAGTCAAAGCAAACACACCCTTGCAAATTTCTATTTTCTCTTTCCTAGATAAAGTATAAGTTGTGAGAGTAGAAATGTATGTTTTCTCTTCTTTATAGGCTCCAAATATGTTTTTATTCTGATACTAACAAAGTCCAATCTTATATTCAAGTCATCTTTAGTCTTACTAGTGGTGGCAGATCTTAATCTAAATTTTAGGAGGGGCAAAAATATTTAATCATAATTTATAAATAAAATTAATTGTGTAACAAAAAATATAGAGAAACATATATGATTAGAGGTAAAATTTTAAATTATTTCTTATTCAATATAAATCATTATATTGTGTGCAAGAAATTCATCTTCTATCTTATTACATAACTTTGTTCAATATAAATCATTATTGTATTAGTCTCATATTGTCTAATATTGGAATAGAGTAGAGTAACCAATTTTATATATTGGACTCAAATCTCTTGTGTTATTCTCTTTTCTCTATACTTTTTTACTATTTGATTGTTTGCTTGTTCCCAACAATTTGTATCAAAGCCAACTGGTAGATGAATCTTAACTCAGGCTCTAGATAATGGCTAAAGAGGGTGAAGGTGTGATGGCTAGACAAGGTGTATCAAAGGTATTGCGCAAGGATATATGAGATGGATTGAAGGAGAAGAAAACATGGCGGAACTCTGGTGGGGTTGATATATGTGTTGATCCATAATCTCAAAAGTTCACGCACTAGATTAAGATCAAGGTGGAGATAGAGACAAAGGTGTTGAGTCAGACGCTGACAATATCTCTCTACATATTGAGAGAATAACCTCATTTGAGATGAGAAATGTAATATCCTTATCGTGTGTCGGGGACATCATAGTAAAGGATATTAATTGTTAGTGGATCCACAAAAGCATAGAGGCGTTGACTGACTAGGATGTAGGGTGTAACACAAGCATTAGCTTAGATGCAAGTTGTGACACAGGCACTAGTAGAGATGCAAGGTGTGACATGGGCATTGGCTTGGATGCATAGGTGCGACACGGACATTGGTTGGCATTGGCACAACGTGTGTGCTATGAATATACTCATTATGATGGAGTATGGTAGTTATTTTGAACTAGGATTATAAGAGTAGACAATGATGGTAGCGGTTGAGGCTATCCAATGAATCTCTAAGTTTCAGTTTGGCTGAGTATTGAAGAGGACAGTTGTTGGTGAACATTTGTGTAGAGGTTCCATATATCGAAAGACTTCCTAGCAATAGGCGGCTAGGTGGCGTGTTCCATTAGATGGAGGTACGGGAAGCTGCACTACAAATTTGGAGAGCTAGACTCTTGGTAACATCGTCAAGGATACTTAGAAGGTTTATGCTGAATGGGAGGAAACTCTTATGTCGTGGTGGATATTCCCTATGGTGGAGATTCTTGTGTAGTGTTCCTAAGGAGTGAGATATTCGTCTATTTCAATCAAGGCAGAGATTTTTGGGAATGTTTGAAATATTTTATTGTATTAGTCTCACATTGTCTAGTATTAAAATAGAGTAGAGTAACCAATGTTATATTGGACTCTAGTTCCTTGTTATGATGTGCACCATATAGAAGCACAAAATAGAAACACCCCATGGGCACTTAGGCCCATGGGTGTGTTAGGGCTTGTAATTCCTATTCTCTAATAATATCTTGGTAGTCACTCAACGCTCCCGGGGACTTAGGCACAATTGGTCGAACCTCGCTACCAAATTTCACAATGGAGAAAAGTAGTCCTCGCATCCATCTGTTCTAAGTGCATATCACAGCTGACTACCAAGGCAAGCACTACCCTGATAGAAGTGTGTCTCACCATTGGAGAGAAAATGTCATTGTAGTTGATCCCCTTCTATTGTGAATAACCTTTTGCTACAAGATGATCCTTGAACTTTTCCCCTTCTTTTTTTGATACTATTGGCTTCCTCTTGTACACTCACTTGCACCCAACTGCACGCTTATCTAGGACAATGAGACAATCTTCCAAGTTTGATTCTTGTGTAGAGACTCCATCTCCTATATTATCAATATTAAATAACTTATAATCAAAGGTATTGCGCAAGGATATATGAGATGGATTGAAGGAGAAGAAAACATGGCGGAACTCTGGTGGGGTTGATATATGTGTTGATCCATAATCTCAAAAGTTCACGCACTAGATTAAGATCAAGGTGGAGATAGAGACAAAGGTGTTGAGTCAGACGCTGACAATATCTCTCTACATATTGAGAGAATAACCTCATTTGAGATGAGAAATGTAATATCCTTATCGTGTGTCGGGGACATCATAGTAAAGGATATTAATTGTTAGTGGATCCACAAAAGCATAGAGGCGTTGACTGACTAGGATGTAGGGTGTAACACAAGCATTAGCTTAGATGCAAGTTGTGACACAGGCACTAGTAGAGATGCAAGGTGTGACATGGGCATTGGCTTGGATGCATAGGTGCGACACGGACATTGGTTGGCATTGGCACAACGTGTGTGCTATGAATATACTCATTATGATGGAGTATGGTAGTTATTTTGAACTAGGATTATAAGAGTAGACAATGATGGTAGCGGTTGAGGCTATCCAATGAATCTCTAAGTTTCAGTTTGGCTGAGTATTGAAGAGGACAGTTGTTGGTGAACATTTGTGTAGAGGTTCCATATATCGAAAGACTTCCTAGCAATAGGCGGCTAGGTGGCGTGTTCCATTAGATGGAGGTACGGGAAGCTGCACTACAAATTTGGAGAGCTAGACTCTTGGTAACATCGTCAAGGATACTTAGAAGGTTTATGCTGAATGGGAGGAAACTCTTATGTCGTGGTGGATATTCCCTATGGTGGAGATTCTTGTGTAGTGTTCCTAAGGAGTGAGATATTCGTCTATTTCAATCAAGGCAGAGATTTTTGGGAATGTTTGAAATATTTTATTGTATTAGTCTCACATTGTCTAGTATTAAAATAGAGTAGAGTAACCAATGTTATATTGGACTCTAGTTCCTTGTTATGATGTGCACCATATAGAAGCACAAAATAGAAACACCCCATGGGCACTTAGGCCCATGGGTGTGTTAGGGCTTGTAATTCCTATTCTCTAATAATATCTTGGTAGTCACTCAACGCTCCCGGGGACTTAGGCACAATTGGTCGAACCTCGCTACCAAATTTCACAATGGAGAAAAGTAGTCCTCGCATCCATCTGTTCTAAGTGCATATCACAGCTGACTACCAAGGCAAGCACTACCCTGATAGAAGTGTGTCTCACCATTGGAGAGAAAATGTCATTGTAGTTGATCCCCTTCTATTGTGAATAACCTTTTGCTACAAGATGATCCTTGAACTTTTCCCCTTCTTTTTTTGATACTATTGGCTTCCTCTTGTACACTCACTTGCACCCAACTGCACGCTTATCTAGGACAATGAGACAATCTTCCAAGTTTGATTCTTGTGTAGAGACTCCATCTCCTATATTATCAATATTAAATAACTTATAAACATCATTAGAAAATACATTATCAATACATATATAATTTTTTCGTCAAACATAAAATCATTAGGAACTCAAATGAAGTCAAATTATTATAAGCAAAATTAACATTTATACGTGTAAGACAACTTGGTCCATTATGTATAATTTTTAGAAGGATTACACAAATTGCACTATATTTATTTATCAAGCTACAAATTAAAGAAATATATGAGCTCCAACGAATACCTCCATTAAGACATACATCTTTTGGGTGTAGGTAAAGAGAGTACATCAGTTATTCCAAAAAATATGTTACTCTATGTGTCACTTGTTATGATTGGTTGACAAAATGTATATTAAGATTTACAAGTTTAACAATAAAATATTTTTTTGCTCAAACATAGCAAATGATACATGAAACACACACCTTGTGAGATAGAAAATGTGTTATTTAAGAGCAACCACAATGGTTGTTCTTAACAGAATAAGAACTTTCTTACTCAGTTCTCCACTTTGGCATTCTTATTTTATGAATTTTGTTCTTAAATAAGAAAAATGTGAGAGAAATAAGAAAAAGGAGAGAGAACTAAAAATGTAGATGATTGGTTAAAATATGGTAGGTCATGGAACTCACATAAGAACAAGAATGATGTTTGTCATTATCGGGAAAAGGATAGATGTTGATCTTATTTATGAGGAGTTGTAATAAATTATAGAATAATGTGTGGAACCTAAATAAGAATGAAGATGTTGTTTGTCAATATGGTTACTCTAAGTTAAATGCAAAAAATAATACTTTCATAGGGGGGCAGTTTCCCCCACCACATTACATCATCTGCCACTGCTTACCAGGAATATTGAGTAAGATACCTAAGAAACTTTCAAATATATTTTAAAAAAAAGCACAACATCAAGAAAATATCTTACATATAATGACATCTAATATGACAATTCAAAGAAGATTGACATTTCCTTGCACTCATTTGTGACCATTTCTACTACAAAAAGTTTACTAAAGTTATTACTCAAACCCTTTATCTTTTAAAATAATTGGTCACCCGTCAACGACAAAGGATTCTGACTTTCTTCATGGTTCCCTTTAAATGCATTTATTCATTGTCGATAATGATGACCTAGATGCAAAAATCTACAATGTTAAAAGAATACATTCTTCTTATAGTGCTCCAACCTCGTCGAACATGTATTGTCTTCACTTATAGGGCATGCAAAATGTCATTTTGTATTATATCCTGAGAGATTAACATATGCCGGAAATTCACCAATTGTGCCAAACAACAAATCTCTCAAGCTGAATCTTTCTTCCATATACCCATAATATACCCATATACATGTCTCCCACATTTTCTTCAAGTCTTCAATTAATGGAGCCAAATATATGTCTATATCATTTCCTGATTATTTAGGACCATGAGTTAACATAGATAACATCATAAACTTATGTTTCATGCATAGCCAAGGAGGTAGGTTATATATTACTAGTATCATTGGTTATATATTATAGGAGCTACTTTGAATACTATGTAGAGTAATTATATCAGCAGACAATACAAGACATAGATTTCTTGAATATCGAGTGAAAGTAGGATTATCATGATCAAATTTTCTCCATTGAGGAGAAGCTGCAGAACGCTGGAGCATACCATCTTTAATCATTTCATCATGCTATGCGAAATGCTTTGCATCTTTTAGAATTGATAAATATTCGCTTAAATTTAAAAATTTAATGGGAAAATAAAATTCAACGTTTGTTATAGTTGAATTTTCCTTCTTCTATCGATGGATATTACATTTAGGATACAACTTTAACAAAATATATTCATTCAAAAATAAAATACAATCATTTTCACATGCATGTATCATCTTGTGGTCCATGCCATTAGAGCACAACATTTGTTTAACATCATAAGTTCGAGAGGAGAGCACAATATCCTCTGGCAATATATCCTTCAAAAGTGTAAGTAAATCTATAAAGCTTTTATTAGTTCATTGATTAATAAATTTCGACTTATACAGCCTTGCAATCCTTTAATCTTGTGAATTTAACACAACCATCATACAATGGCTTATCGGCATCACTTATCAACTTCTCAAACATCTTAGGATAATCCTGAAGATCCTCCTCGACCATATGTGCCATTTTCCTCGAAACGATTACCCTCATATGCATCTGTGTTGATATCATTTGTAAAAAACATATAAGCATAATCAACTTTTGTCTCCACATCTCTTGTTTCACCATGCTTTATCCAACATGTGTAACTCTGTCAATTTCATGGCGCACTAGATGAACTTTTAACTTGATTAGACTAACCGCCTTATATAACAACATTTTAAACAAGGGCATACAATTCTATCTAGGATTTTCAACATGTTAAGTGACAAACCTAATAAATGATTTTACTTGATCGTCATATTCATTCGTCAATCGATTGACAATCATCCTTTTTTGACCAAGAAGGAAAGCCATGTCTTTATCTATAAGAACAAGTACAATAATAGTTAACTTCTGACCGGATTATGAATGTAAGAGATAGGCTACCAAAGAGCTTTTTTCCAACCGTAGAGCTTGACCCAACTTCAAAAATTGATCCTCTAAATTTTTTCCGATCCACATGGAAGCTTTCCTCCTCAACTTACACAAAAAAATCCTTCAATACAGTTGCCTCATGCTCAACTGTGGTCTTAAGTTTCCCATCTACTTTCCCTCTCACAAACAAAAACTGGATTTGAGACCACTAAGGCTTCTTTATGGGCCCATTTCCCATAGCCCAACACGATATCACCATTTGTCTTTTTTTTTCGTGTGTCCAGAAATGGACAGGTTTGACAGGGGCCCAAAGTCACTTTCTCTTCCTGATGTGAACCTCTTGGGTAAAAGGCTCTTGAAACGATCTATCTTGGTTGGTGTATGGCCTAGGCTCACGGTTGAGTTAAGCCTTTGAGATATGCAGTGGAAATAACTTGTGTTTGGATAAAAGAAGATGGAAAAGATATGAGGTGAGGCGCCACAAACAATTCAGTTGTTTGATAAGCCAAGTGATGCTCGCCACAAGAACTTGGTTCTTGATAAGAACTTCTAATCTTGGTTCAGCAAAGAAGGTTTGGAGAATACTCTCACAAGGATATAG
>NC_032027.1:15116168-15157449 GCF_001865875.1 Lupinus angustifolius | reverse complement strand
TTGAGCCTGATGCGTCTAGCTCCGTGCCAGGGCCATTTTTGGCGCCTTGCCCAGACCCGTGGCCTGAGTCCTGCGCATGGCCTGGTCCATCCTTGGCTCGGTCAGAGCCATGGACCAAGATGCTAGTGAACATCTTTACACCCCCTTGGGCTATTTTTGGCTCACCATCATGGATCAACATTATGAGTTGTCCAAGGGCATTTTGAGCCCTTTTTGCCCGAGCCCTAGTCATAGGATCACTTATGCCTTCAAGACCACCAAGATCAAGATTAGGCTCTTTGAGGATCATGTCACTTCCCATAGTCCCACACTATACAACCCTAGCCTCCAAGTGTGATTGAACCATTTTAGCCTTCTACAAAAACATTTCATCCATAAGTTGCACCTCCTATGAAAAGTTGCTCCTCTCCCTACATCATTTCTTCAATTTCATGGCTAAAGGTTTTTTAACCTTGCCAGCCTTCTTCCGATTTTCCATTTCTATGTTCTACCTTTCCGTGCCATCTATGTTTCTTTCACCAAAAGAATATTGTGCATGTCTCTATCATGTATTGCCCAATTGTCCTTTTTGCTTTCTTCGCTGTCAACCTCTATGCTAGCTTTCAACCTAGCTACTTTGAATCTTCTCCATGTCATTCTCTTATCCCTCTCAGCATCTGTCCTCCCCCAACTGAAGTTAGCTCCAGGCCAGTCAAGATCCTTCCATAGTGGTAATGAGTCTGAGATATACTCTTCTTAATCATCCCTTGTATTGAGTCTTAATTATTCAGCACCTTTCACCCGCTCTGAATCAATCATTCTAATGTCAAACATGATATCTCCAATATTGATTGTCAACCTTTGTTCAATCCTCACAATTGGGGATGTTAATATGAGGAAAGAACCATAGTCTAGGCTTTGCATATTCTGGGTAGCATCATCAAGTTCGAATGAACTTACCATGTGTCTCTGCGAAGATGGTAATGAATTTCTCAATCTAAGCTTGAACTGGAACCCCAGATATTTTTTACCCAGACTAGACACTCCTTAGCCATCTCTTGGGGAGAACACCTTCTAATGTCTTTAAAATTTTCATTGCACCTTGTTCCCTTAAGGTTCAACAGATCTTGGATCTCCTCCTTACCATCTACTTTAAGAAATGCCAGATTTCCTCCCAAACGTATAGCCTGGATTAAAAATGTTCATTCTTTGGCCATCAGTTCATTTACCACGTATTTACAAGGATATGCTGATTCTAGCCTTTCAACATAAAATACCAGCAAATTTTCAAAGGGTTTTCGGGTTGGTTTATGCCACTAGGTGTAAATTAATTTTGATATAAAAGTGTTGGATTTTAGATTTGGGATTGGTTTTCACTATTTATTATCCATATACACTAGAATTGATCACACAAATAAGTTAGAAATAACTCTTACACAACAAGGGACATCAAGATCACCAAAAATTAATATCTGAGTCAATTTAGTGACGAATGGAATAAAGCTCTATGTCTAGTAACTTTACATACAAGATTAAGCATTATGACTCACATAACATATCTTTATGGCTAGTAGCCTATGCATGTGTAGTTGAGTTACACTAAAAATGTGAATCTATGTTCGTATGAATCTATGTTTAGCAATCATATTAACACAATCATATATGTGAAAATTAAGCATGAAACTATGTCTAGAATTACACTAAAAAGTTGAGTTTCTAGTTTGGGCTATGAAACCAGAATTTCTTCATGAGTTCAACATCCAAAGTCATATAAGGAGAATAGACATTCACCAAATAAGCATTAAGCACAACAAAACTCATAAAAGTCAATATCTCACAATTAACATAAATTAATTCCAATTGTATACATTAAATGAATATTACAATCAGTCCTGCAAAGGAGAATATTAGCTGATCATTTTCATACAAAACTAAAGCAAAGAAAAAACGAAGAAAATATAACGAGAAGAGAAGTGATACCTTCTCCACGAGCATACATAAACTTCATCACTCATCCTCCCTCACCTTTACATCTTGTTTCCATCCTATACTAGCCTAGGAAATAAGAGAATTCGAAAGCATTATAATTTACACCCAAATAGTATGAAAACTAAAAATAGATCCTTTTCAACCATTTCGATCCCTTTTTGTCAATCTTGAATTTTTTTATATTGGCGCTGAGCGCAAGGGAGGTACGATGAGCACAACCTCTTTAGCTAACCATGATGTATTTGGTGCATCATCTTCTCTTAGTATAATTATGCTAGGCGTGTCTCTTGTGTTGGACACATATCAATTGAATATGGCATTAGTCAAAATTTGGCATTTTGATATCAATCTTACTTATTTTTGCTCATTTAAGTCCTGCAATGCTGTGAAAACTCAATTCATAAGATTAATACAATAATTCATCAAATTGCTAAGTATGAATGCATAAAACTATTATTTAAAATTAAAATATGTTAAATAATCTTATGAATTAAGGTAATTTTCACACATAACAGTTTATCCATAAAGCACTTGTTGAATTTCTGCATGCTTTCCACTGGAACCTTAAATTCCAGTCCTTCCCAGCTCTCTAGTTTTGTCGGATTGATTGTGCTTTTTCCACTAAGAGGACCTGTTTCCAAGTTTCATTTTTTGATTCACCATTTTTTACTTTGCTGTAGATCATGAGAACATTCTTCGGATTTGGTTAGGTACCCCAGTTTTCAGAGTTAACTTTGCATTTTGTTCTTCGTTAAAGGTGTTCCCTTCTCTGTTTCTATTGAATCTGGGTCTGTTCAAACAAGTTTTGTAGTTCTCTATCCAAACATTTTGTAGGGATTTCTCCAAAAATGTCTCCATCATCCTCTTGTTTGAACCTGATAAACCTAAAATTGTTGTCCATCTTGTCTCTCTTTTAAGGACTAACCACCTCCCTAACACTCCCCCATTTAGAGAACACAACCAACGTTTCATGGCTTTCTAAGATATTAGTGAAGAAGAAAGTAACATTGTTTGCTTCCAAGGTTTTGAAAAAAACCTATTAGTTTATACGAGTCCCATTTTTCATTATAGGTTTGTCTCTAGCCTCCTTCATCTGACAAATTCAACTTCCCTACTCTCCAATTTCTTCCTCCACCTCTTCCCTCAGCCTGTCTGATCTCACGCCCGCTGCTCACCATACCAAGGACTTCAAGCTCACTCAGTACAAATAATCCATACATCTTGCTTAAACAAAATAAATTAGTTTATATTTAGTTTTCAGTTAATACTTAAACTTAAAGAAATTACAATATGAACAAATTTATAATCTTACTGTTTATAAACCAAAACTAAAAATATAATCTATATCAAACCTACACTAAAAATGTTTTCAAGTAAGTTTGCTGGCCATATCTTATCAAACATAGAAAGTCAAATTAAACCTTACAAATTGGTCTATGACAAATTAATAGATAGACATAGGTCATATCTCAAATATAGTTCTAGAAAATTGAAATAAAAATATATATATAAACCCGTAAATTGATTTTTTTTTCAATAATATAAATAGTTAATACGTTCATCCAAATATCAAGATGTCATCAATATAATTATTCAAAGAAATTTCCATCTTATTAGTCCTTCAAGTATTGCATTTTTTTACCAACTTACTCATCTAAAGAAATTTGTCATTATGCTAGTCCTCCAAAAATTAACTTTGTTACCATATTAATCCCTTAAATATTAAATTAAGATGAGTAATTTGGTGACAAACTTAATTTTTTATGGGCTAGTTTGTTGAAAAATTTCTTTACAAGACTAAGTTGGTGAGAAATTTGTTTGAAGGATTAAATTGGTAGCACTAGCACTAGCACTGACGCTTGGTTGTGACGCTGAATATGGTAACAAATTGTGTATATTTCGCTGTGAATGATTTTTACTACACTTTACGTCAAAAGCACCATTTTAAGAAAATTGAACTTTTTACCTCATCTATTTTATAAATATATATATATATATATATTTATGTCCTATATAGAAGAATTTTGAAAAAAACAACTTTAGCGTCTCATATAAGAGAGATGAGGAACTTGGAAAAAATATATGTTATAAATAGAAGTCTCATCCCTTCATATTTTCTTATCCCAAGTTGAATGTGCTTTGATTCAACTTTGTTTTTCTCCCTCATATTTTTCACTGACGCATTTCTGGCAAACTCCTATCTTTCTTTCCGTGACACTAAGAATTGACACAAACAACCAATTTGTGGAAATTTCGAGAACTGACACTGGTATTCTGTATTGTGGATTGGCACTGGTAGTCATATTGTGAGAATTTCAAGAATTGACATTGATAGTCATATTGTGGGAATTTCGGAAATTGGTACTAATAGCCATATTGTGGTAGGTGTATTCGAGATCGGTTATTACAATGCAATAATAATTTGATAAAAGAGCTACAAGTTATTTTATCCAAGGGATGACATAGTTGATAGTCTGCTTGCACAATTTTAGCAGTACGATAAAACGTCTTAAAGAGAGCGACCTCACCGTGACTCAACCAATAACTATTATCTGTGCCATTTAGAATTGTTGCAAGCTATAGTAATAACAATTTTAAGACGTTTCTACTACAATGACATTCGTAGATAATATTAGTGGACCAAATAACTTTGACCTTAACAAACCATTTCGATTTGATGGAACTAACTTCAAACGGTGGCATCATAAGATGAATCTTTTCCTCACTATGAGAAAAGTTGCACACATTCTAAAAATCGATATCCTACTACTGTCGGAAAAAGCTGAAAAATAGGAAATGGATAAACTAACTATTCATATAGCTCTTTGGAATGAAAATGACTACCTTTGTAAAAAATTCATTCTGAATGGATTGTCCGATGATCTTTATGATTACTATAGTTCATACAAGTCTGCCAAATTAATTTGGTATGCACTTGAAAAGAAATATGATACTGAGGAAGCTGAGACTAAAAAGTATGTTGTTAGCTACTACCTCAAGTATCAGATGACTAATGATAAATCAGTAGAGTCACAGTACAATGAGATATAGATAATTGCTCATGAAATCATTTATGAATGTATGCTCCTATAGAATTAAACTCGCAAGTAAGCCTATGAATGTGTATTCATTGGGTATGCTGTAAACACCAATATGTACATGTTTTATGACCTTAACGCAAATGTGATCATTGAGTCTAACGATGCTAATTTCAATGAAAAGAAATTCCTTTTTAAATTGAGGAATGACGAGGACACTTCAACTAGTCACATGCATGTGATTAGAGATAATGATAAAAATGAAGGATTGAAAATAGAAAAGGTAACGAGGTACCTTAAGACTTTGTTTGGGAGTGGGGTTTTGGAGGGGAAGGGAAGAAATGGCTTTGAAAACTCTTCCCCTGATTTGGGAGTTGGGTGAAGGAGAGGGAGGGTTTTGGAGGGTTCGAGAGAAATCTTTCATATATTTATTTTTAAAGTAATCCCAATTTGGGTTTTTTCATGATATAAAATGTCAAAATAGCTAAATATTTTTAGTAATATTATATAATTATACATTATTGTCCATTTCTCATTGTTAATTACATTTAATTTTTTTAATGATATTATCATTAGACTACTCTCCATCATTTAAATTTCATACTCCTAGACAAGGGAGAGGATTTCCTTCATTTTCCTTTTCCTTTCTCCTCCTTCCTAACCCTTTGATCCACATCCTTCCCTTTCCCTCATAATTCTCAAATAGAGCCTAAGACTTTGTTTGGGAGTGATATTTTGGAGGGAAAGAGAAGAGAATGGATGACTTTAGAAAGTCTTCCCCTTATTTGAGAATTAGATGAAGGAGATGAAAAGGTTTTGGAGGCTCTTCCAATCCCTCCAAAACCCTTCATGTGTCTATTTTTTAAGTTCTCCAAATTTAAGGGGTTTTTAGAGATAAAATGTCAAAATAGCTAAATATTTTTAGTAATATTATATAATTATACATTATTGTCCATTTTCATTGTTAATTGCATTTTTAAATAAAAAATAAAAAATATTCTTACATTATCATTAGTTTACCATCCTCTTCTAAATTTTATATTCCCAAACAAGGGGAAAATTTCCTTCCATTTATCTTCCTTTCCTTCCCCTTCTTAACCCTTTGATCTTTATCCTTCCATTTCCTTCATAACTCTCAAACAAAGCCTAAGAAAACGGTAAACCTTGGATTACATTATCAAAGGTTTCCAGCTGCCCTAGAAGAATTTAGCGACGCTGATTGAAATACTATTTCAAATGATTCCAAAGCAACCAATAGCTATATATTTAGCATTGTTGGGGGGCTGTTTCTTGGAAGTCAAAGAAACATACTATTTTGGTTCAGTCCATTATGAAAGTTGAGATGATAGCACTAACAACAGCTAGTGAAGAAGCAAGTTAGCTAAGAAGCTTGCTTACAGAGATTTTCCTATGGGAAAAATCGATACCAGCTATGTTGATCCACTATGATAGTACCGCGATTGTTGCAAAGTTTGAGAACCGTTTTTATAACGATAAGAAACGACAAATACGTTATAAGCACAACATCATTAGAAAGTTACTCACTACATGAGCTGTTAGAGTTGATCATGTACATATTGAGAACAACTTAGCAGATCCTTTGACGAAAGGACTAATTAGATTGAAAGTTCATCATACTTCTAAAAGTATGAGACTATTGCACTTAGAACGTGATCACTCATGATGGTAACCTGACTTAACTGATTGGAGATCCCAAAAAATAGGTTCAATGAGTAATAACAAATTGTGAAGTGATATGATAATGAACATGCTATAAAATTATGAGAAACATGATTCTTCCAGTATATGTAAGGATGAGTTAAAGTCTTAATGGGATATATACTCCAATTGGAATAGAGTACCTAGACTACAAGAGTACTCTTAATATAAACTCACATATTTGAATGTGGAATTGGGGGCTGCTTCCTATGAAATTTAGGGGCATAAATTTCTAGAGCATTCACTATACTGGGACATGCATGCCATTTTAACGTACGAGCTTTACAAAATAGACATTGAAAATATTGTGTGTGGTTTGAAGTCGGAGATAGAGTTTAAGAATACGAGTCACTTTAGTAAAATCTGAATCTTATTCACTATGCAAAGGTTGAAGTCGCATGACACATTCGTTTATGCACAATCTTATTGAGACCACAAAAAAAAATTCTCGTAATTTTTTTTGATTTCAAGTGGGGGATTGTTGGAACTTGGTTTGTTGGAACTTGGTTTGTTGGAAGCCATTAGTGAGAACTTTTAGGTGTGAAATCTAAAAAACTCCCAAATCCACATAGAAGAGTTTTAAAAAAATAACTCTCAAATCCCATATATGAGAGATGAGAGACTTGGGAAAAATCTCATGTTATTATAAATATAAGTCTTCCTCCCTCATATTTTCCGCCAACGCATTTCCGGCAAACTTCTCATGCTTTTCTTTCTGTAACACTAAGAATTTACCTCTCAAAAATTAAATTTGTCTCTCAAAAATTAAATTTATCTCTCATGAGTCAGCCCTCTATTCACAATATGTTGGTAAATTTTATTGTAAAACGAGGTTGATGAAAATTTAATCTTTGATGGATTAATATTAGAATTTATTTTTATGAACTACAATATTTATCTACCTTAAATATATCATTCACCATTTATTTATATCACTCGATAATAGATGATAAATTGATAGTGCATTAAACTCTTATAATACTATACATTAATTTTTCTCCTAATATTATAAGATTTTCTTAACAAATGAATTGATAAAAAAAATATAATTTTTTGTATAACGACGAGTATTGGTTAACCTTTTGCTAAGGAACTAGCAAGGATGTTAGATCAACATTTTTTTTTGTCAAAAATATAATATTAGAGTAGTGATTACAAATATTTTTTTTGAAATACTAAATTGGTTATAATATAAACTCCCTATTTAACTCTAGAAGAGTTGCAGTACTTGGAGGCACACGGTTCATTTCCCTGTCGGATACATTACTCATCAAACTGGATAACGTTGGTGTCTAAACTCTTCACTCTTCTACCTTCTACTCTCTTTTCTTACTCACATTTTCACCATCACCAAATAAACCTAAACACATGCTTTAACTTTCTCTCTACTTTCATTATTCAATGGCTTCTTCTTTTTCCCTTTATCAATCAACCCAATGCTTCTTCTCCAATACCCAGGTTCAAATTTCTCTCCTTTTTTGTTTATTTCGTGTCATTTTAATCTGAAACTCTTTACTAACCTTGTTTCTCATTATAAACAGTTCAAAGGTTTCCGCCATGGTTTTTCATGGCGACCCACTTATCCATTTGATTCTCGTGTTGAAAACAAAGTTCGACCCATCAAAGCTTCTGTTGTTGTATCTTCTTTTCCATTGTTTCAGACCCCCAAAGTTGAAGAGTCATCTTCTGATGTGGTAATTCCATTTCCTTTATGATTTTTCATATACTTGTTCATTGTTTGTTGGTGATAGTTAGGGGTCAATTATTGGCTGCATCAGGCTATAACTGATGCAATGTAACTGTAATTGCGATTTCAAACCCTCTTGATGGTTGATTGGTTTTAATTATATTACTAACACGGACCTCACGCAAGAGTGCGTTGGACTTGAAGTGCAGACAATGCAATGCACAAACTTATCTTTACTATGTGCTAATATTAAGTTTTTTATTTAAAAGAACGAGGACATGAAGTTCGAAGCCTCCAACCCTGACTATTGGTCATAGAGGCTCTAGTACAGTAAAGCTCATCTTTTATCATGTTATGAACCATTTCTCCATAAAGCTTGGTGAAGAGTATGAATGACTTTTGTTGTATTTCCAGCACTATTAAAGTAGCTTGTAAATGCAAAAGATAGGCTAAAGTTAGTGCTGATTTCATAAATTGAGTGTTTTTCTTTAGTTCTAATGCTATATTCAATTTGTAAAGTTCTTTGTTTTATATTAATCTGTTTCTTCCTCTAGTTGGAGCCTGCAGATCCTGATTTTTACAAGATAGGTTATGTCCGAAGTGTGCGAGCTTATGGAATTGATTTTAAGGAAGGGCCGGATGGATTTGGTGTGTATGCTTCCAAAGATGTAGAACCTCTTCGCCGAGCAAGGGTGAGTAACTTCGTTTAGGCAAGTGATGTTACTCCATTTAGGTTCTACCTTATATAAAGCCTTTTTATGACGGCTGGTAGTGACACACAAAAATAACTACACATACAGTGAACTTTCAGAACATTTTAATTTGTTATTAGTATAATATCCTTTATGATTATTTTCATAGTCATTGTCCATGGCCAACTTCTGTAATGTAATGATGTACTTGACCAGGTTATAATGGAAATTCCTCTTGAATTGATGTTAACTATAAGCAAGAAGCTCCCGTGGATGTTTTTCCCTGATATAGTCCCAGTGGGTCATCCAATATTTGATATTATCAACTCGACAAATCCAGAGGTAATTACAATTATACTCCAAATTCATTCATTAGTTCATTACAAGATATAACTTATTTGATTGATTCATTGGGCGATAAATTAAATGTTATTATCAGTTTATCACCATTTGTTGTTGCAACTGTTCGACCTACTTAAAAAGTTCTCTCCGGGTCATCTGCTTATTGTAATTGCGTAAATCTTTGTGGCAGACAGATTGGGACCTAAGGTTAGCGTCCCTCCTCTTATTTTCATTTGACTGCGAAGGCAACTTTTGGCAGTTGTATGGTGACTTTCTACCCAGTTCAGAAGAGTGCTGTAGCTTACTTATGGCTACAAAGGTGTGTAAAAAAATTGATTCTATCTTTATAGTATATACCATGGTTTGATGATTCATTTAGCTTAGTTGTGCCCTTTTTATCACATTATTGAGGTTGAGATCCACACTAATGAATTCGCAATAACAAAGAGGCATTATGGACATACTAGATGTTTCAACTTCCCTTGTGGATTATTTCGAGTTTTTTGTTTGGAAATAGTTTAATGTGCATTTACTATGTAGATGTTGAATCATGTCATAAGACTAGAAAAGTAATTATTCTTCGTAGCATATGTTGTATGATGTAGATGTTCTCTGTTTTTATCTGGTGTTTTGTGAAGCACTAAAAGACCCGTTGCTTCGTTACATGTCTCATTCTGCTTTGTATCTCCTACAGGAGGAACTTTTGGAGTTGCAAGATCCCGATCTTGCTTCTACAATAACAAACCAACAACAACGAGCCTTAGAATTCTGGGAGAAGAATTGGGTAAAGAGCAAATGGTCTTTGTTGAATTTGTTATCCTCCATTATGCACAAAACTATTGTTCTTAATGGATTTTTTGTTAACCTCATTCAGCATAGTGGTGCACCTCTTAAAATAAAGCGTCTCGCTCGCGATCCTCAAAGGTTCATTTGGGCAATGGCTATTGCACAATCGCGATGTATTAACATGCACATGAGAATTGGTGCTCTAAATCAAGAAGCAAATATGCTGATTCCTTATGCTGGTGAGTGAGCTCAGATTCACTTAGTTTGACAAAATATGATACCTTTTTGCACTCACTATATAATCAAACCAAGTGCAAAGTGTTTATCTTTATCATTTTGGCTAGAATTCTATTTTCTTGTAGAGTTGCTTATTATCGTGTCCTTAAGGGTCATTAATATTAAAACTTGATGAACAAACAGCACCAGATTGTGCTATTTATTGAAAAACAAGCATCAAGCTCTGAGTAAAATGAAATCTGTAAGAGTTACACATGCTTCTCTTGGATAATGTTTTTATATAAATGTATCTATAGAGATGAAATTTGTGAGTGGTTTGGATTAATAATTAAATATTATGGAATGTGTTATAGCTTTGAACCTTTTCGTTTTCTTATCGACTTTCTTCTGTGTTAACCTTAATTTCCAGTTCACTACGAAAAAATTAGTACCCTTTCCTTTTCTCTTGCATGATATACTTGGTGGTGTTTTACTTGTTTGTTTGATTTAACTTAGTCCTACTTTTCAGACATGCTGAACCATTCATTTGAGCCAAATTGTTTTTTCCATTGGCGTTTTAAGGACCGGATGCTTGAAGTTCTTATAAATGCTGGACAGCAGATTAAAAAGGGAGATGAGGTAACCATTTCATGCCTTCATAAGTTGTGCTTTGTATGGATTCCTTGCTTATACTATAGTTAGTGATAATGTAAGTTTTATAGAGAACACAGAATTAGAAACGGATAGAGTGCAAGTCAAATGACTGTGTATAAAAGGTGTTTGACACTGTTGTAACTTATAAGATTTATATACTATTTTTTAACATAAGTTGGTTTGGAGAAGGTACTGCATGAAAACTCTTCTCAATTTTAGTCTGCAATAGTTTTGATTCTTGGTAAGCTACTGTTTGCTTGTAGCAAGAATTCTTTGGAACCTGTATATGTGGACCATTATGTTATCCTATTGGGAAAACTAGTATTCCGGCATGGTTTGGGTAATAGATCCTTTCGGGATGCTTAGTCAGCCCTTTGTTCACACTACAACATTCTTGGATGCTCATGAAATTTATATCTTATGAAGACTTGTTATCTCAAGGTTTGTAGAGCATTCGGAGAATCTAGACCTCCCTGGAATGATCTAGAAGACTTGAACGTTAAAGATCATTCCAGAACTCGTTTATGGTCTGTTGAAAACATTTTGGATCACTCTGGGAAGTTCGAGAACCTGAGGGAAGTCTAGAGGCACCATGAGAGTTCATGATTATTCTAGCCCGTTGTATATATCTCAGGTTCTGAAGGAACTTTCTGGAAGGTCCCATGTAAATGTCTTGGATATTTTAGAGTAAGAAGGTCAGAAGGTTCTAGAACCAAATTCGCACCATAATTTTGGGGAAACTACTACCAATTATTGAAGCGATGGAACTCATAGAGATAGTGGGAGCTGTTCTATGTAAAGTCATGGTAAGAAAGTAAAAATATACAAAAGATGACCAGGAATTGTCCTAAAGCAAAGAAAAAACATACAAAAAGAACCAAACTAAACAATAATGAAAGAGCTGCATTATATTATCTGAATCTCTTTGTATTTTTGCTATAGAAACCCCATAACAGCTCATTAGCCAAAATGCTCATGCAAGCAAGCCTAGAATGCATTGGTCAAAAAGCTATATAAGTTGAAAAGTTTATGCTATAAATCTTGGCTGGAAATTATCATGTTCTACCAAAGATATATATACTCAATCTCATAACAGAGAAAAGAAGAATGATCTGTAATTCCTTGCTAGTGAGAAAACCTTGAAGTTGAATGAAAACAAAATATTATGCTGTCGATAACATAAATCCCTGTTCCGTAGAATGGCAAACAACTTATGCTAAAGCTGTCAATCAATAGTTAAGTGTATACTTATTATGTCTTTATATTTTGTAGTGATCTTTAAATCTTTAATTTTATGGTCTAGGCAAAATCATAGCTCCCTAGGATCATAAGCTTGGTCAATATCTCTTGGTTAATTTATTTATTAGATTGGTTAACATGCTTCAAGAGAATAATTGATTTTATGTTAGTGAAACTACACTTTCCTTGCTTGTTTATTTTACTGTTGTATTATTTCTTTCTGGCACATGGAAATTTTG
The DNA here is from genome assembly GCF_001865875.1 of Lupinus angustifolius. NCBI lineage: Eukaryota > Viridiplantae > Streptophyta > Magnoliopsida > Fabales > Fabaceae > Lupinus > Lupinus angustifolius. Next base: position 15,144,869 of record NC_032027.1, on the reverse strand, counting down.
ATCACTTTCTCAAAATTTGTAACAGATGACAGTTAATTACATGAGCAGAGAGACCAATGATGTGTTAATGCAAAGATATGGATTTTCATCTCCTGTGGTAATTTTCTTTCCATTTGAACCTTGATGAAAGGAATGTTCTATATGTTTTAGTTCTTTGTCATGAAAGCTTGTTGGCTGAGACTCTCGGATATTGCAACAAAAGCTCATTAAATCAGCTTTGAGAAAAAGAAAAACACAGAAAAACCGGAGCTAAAAGGCCTTTTATTATTATTTATGATTGTCATTGTCAGCCACAGTATTACACTGAGAGTTTTGTAATACCATTCTTAATATTAATGTTGTGAGGACCGGGCAGTCTGACTAGTCCAATCTCTAACCGGACTTGAAAACAGCTTTGATTTGCAGTCTTAGCCAAATGAGATGTTGGACCACTTTGAACTGAGGAAATTCCTATCTGACATTGTTAAACCCGTTTAAACTGCAATAACCTGGGAAGTGAATTGGACGGTCACTTAAATTTTTAAAAAAATGGAACACAACTCTAATGTTTTGTTTTACTCCGGTCGGAGAAAAGATAGACAAATGTTACTTCTATATAATTATACATTATTATTAATTGTATAAAAATTTGTATTTATATATAATTATACATTTATAAATAATTATTAATTATATATGAAATCACCCAGTCCGATTGAACGGTTTAACCGTTTAAAGCAGTTAAATTTAATACGAGACCTCTTTCAGTTTGATGTCTGGCTTGGGTTTCACAATATTGCTTAATACACACTTCAATTTTATATTTTTTTTATCCAAAATGAATAGAAGTGCCTCTCCATCTCCCTTAGGCATTTTGGAGAGCCAGACCATTGTCTGTATCCATGTTCTTAGTAGTTAATGGCATTACATCTTGTGACAAAACTTGCTGTATAGAAATTATGTTACACTTGCACAAGTTACTTGAAATCCAATTGGTTAAAAGAAGCAATTAGGGTATGTTTACAAAGTATCACTAGAAAACATATAACAAATGTGCAAATAAGTTGCTTACACTGTTCAATGGTTAAGCAGTGCTTCTACTTCCATCTAGTTGATCAGTCTTCCTTGTTAATGTTTTAGTAGTTTTTATCTTTACTTATTTCTTTAGGATTTGTTTGCGAGTTGATTTTCAGAGGGAAATGAAGGGAAAGAAAAGGCTTGAGAGCCATCTCACAAGTGTATTTCATGGCTCCCAAGCTTTCCCATTCTCTCATTTGTCCTCCAAAAATCAACTCGCAACAGACCCTTCGGTACTATTTTATATACAGAGAGAAAGTTTTGAAAGGAGGGATGTGTTAATACTAATTGTTAGGATCCCAACTAATTTTATGTGTGTGTTGGGGGGGTTATACAAGAGCATAGATGTTAATTATTGCTAACTTGTTACAGTTGTAGTCAAATTTATTACTAGGTAATGACCCTTAGGTACTATTTTATGAGCCCCTGCTACAACATTTAACGAATTAAGTAACAAACAATCTTAATATGTTTTGTTCTCTCATGAAGTGCGATTATTTGATGCAATGTGGAGACTTGCCTAGTTTTCGCACAAAAGTCTCATGCGCTAGATACTCTTGAAATCTACATCATTAGTAATTGTTTGTCAAAACAAAACCAGTTGAGAAGTGGCTTGAGTTGTTACTCAGTACTTTGACGCTGCACCCAATCCAGGATGACATTCTGCTTCTTCTCTAGGAAACTAAGTGCATGTTTGGTTTGTTTCCTTGTTTTTTAAGTTGATATTTCATTCACAAAACTTCGAAAACATGATATAAAGCACGAACACAAACCAAACAAGGCTCTAATTTCCTCCCACAACCACAGTATCCTAAAGTCAATGTAAGTCAATTTCCTGTCCACCTGAGATCCACCCTAATCTGCACAAGAAAATCGTATTATTTTGTTATGATCACATGTCCATTGTTACTGTAAACTATATCATGTCCTGGTTCTTCCTAAAAGTACTTCAATTTTTTTCTTCGATTATTCTTATAATGAACAATTCATTTAAACTTATCTATGTTGTTTGGTATTAGATATAGAGTTTTGAAACTGTAGTTCTCAGAGTAACTTACGTTTACAGAATCCTTGGGATGTGATCAAGTTCTCAGGCAATACACATATTCATTTGGACTCCTTCTTGTCAGTCTTCAATATATCTGGCCTTCCTGAAGAATATTACCATAACAGTATGTGCAATTTGTTTTTTATTTCTGGAATCTGATTCTTTTATGCCTTTTCCTTTTTTCTGTATTCAAAATGGCATTATTGAGGATATCAATATGGAGTTTATAGCAGATCGTCTATCAAACGCTGGAGATACTTTTGTTGATGGAGCAGTCCTTGCGGCAGCACGAACATTGCCGACTTGGTCAGATGGGGATGTACCCCCAATCCCTAGTGTGGAAAGAAAGGCTGCGAAGGAGTTACAAGACGAATGCCAACGTATGCTTTCAGCATATGCTACAACCGCTAAGCAAGACCAGAAATTGCTAGGTAAGTTTGATTTTCATATCTTTATCCTTGAAACTTGGAACTGTTTTGTCCTAATAATTTGTATGTTAGAATATGGCAATGTGAGGATGATAGGATTAAAATGAGGAAGAAACCTCCAATCACTAAGGTGTATGTGAGGCGCCAGCGAGGCATAACTGAAAATAACTAACTTCCTAAAAGAAGTTAGTTAAGAATTCTATAAATAGAAAACTTGGAGATAGTAAAAAGGGACTTTTGGGAAAGTAGTGGTTGAGTAACTGATTTGTGGGAAATCAGTCATTGTAATTCATCCTAGAATCTATCTTCTTCTTCATTGTAATCATTTCTACGATATTCAATAAAACAAGGATCTAGGGTTTCCTGATCCTCGAGGTATTCATTGAATTCATATCTTTTTCTTCTTCTTAATCTGTGCCAGTTTAACACTGGTATCAGAGCACCAATTCTGGTGCCTGAAAACCACGTATCGTCGGTGCTGCGTTTGAAGACAAGAAGTATGGCAAGAAGTAACGAAGACTGGGAACAGGAACGAGAAGAGATGAGAACACGTTTGGAGTATGCGGAAGCACTAGCCAGAAAGCATGGAGAACAAATCGCAGAGCTCATGTCGCAATTAGGTCACAATCGTAATCGTAATGGTTCACCGCAAGAAGGAAGAGGAAGTTGGGGAGAACGAAGTGACGAGACATTGCGCAGAGAGAAATGGAGGAGATTGGAAATTCTAATTTTTGCTGGAGAAGACACATTTGGATGGACACATCGCTTAGAACGTTATTTCGTTCTTAAGGAGGTAACGGAGGAAGAGAAGATGCAAGCGACAATCATGGCGTTGGAAGGTAAGGCGTTGAGCTGGTTTCATTGGTGGGAGAAGTGTAATTCAAGCCCTACTTGGGATGGATTCAAGATAGCAGTGGTGCGAAGGTTTCAACCTTCCATGGTTCAAAACCCTTTTGAGTAGTTATTGGCTCTTAAACAGACAGGAACCGTAGAGGAGTATGTAGAAGATTTTGAAAAATATGTAGGAGCGTTGAGATCCATAGATAAGGAGTGTGTTAGGGGTATCTTCTTGAATGGCTTGAAGGAAGAATTGCAAGCAGAAGTGAAGCTATATGAGTTGCAATCTCTATCAGACATGATACAAAAGGTCTTATTAATTGAGCAGAAGAATATGTTGATAACGAAAAAAATTCATCCTGCTTATATTCCAAGAGGATCTGGAGGGTCCAGAAGCAACTCTTATACCAAGACTGTTACTGTGGAGTCCAGGCCCAATACAGATAGGAGGTGGGAAAATTCTACTGGTAGCAATTTGATGAGGAGTCTTGGACCAAGTCATTCTGAGGAGAGTGTGAAGAACAAATCAGGAGAATTCAAGCACTTGACTAATGCAGAGATAAGGGAGAAAAGGGAAAAGGGGTTGTGCTTTCGTTGTGATGAACCCTACAATAGGGAACACAAATGTAAAAATAAGCAACTTCGAATGATATTAGTAGAAGCAGATGAGGAGGAGGAGGGCAATGAAGAAGGGGAGGAGCAGTTGCAGACCTTCCAATCTCTGCATCTATCATTGTGTTCTATGACAGGGTTTACAACGACTAGATCTTGGAAGGTGGAAGGATGGGTGGATGAAAGGTCAGTGATCATCCTAATAGATTGTGGAGCTTCTCACAATTTTATTGCTGCAGAAATGGTGAAGAAGTTGCAATTAAAGGTAGTGGATACCCTTGCTTATTGGGTGGAGGTAGGTGATGGCTATAGGGTGAGATGTAAAGGGAAGTGTGAGCATCTGAAGTTCCAACTACAACAACTTAATGAGGTACAAGATTTCTATCTCTTTAATCTCAAAGGGGTGGACATGGTGTTAGGATTGGATTGGTTAGCTCAGTTAGGGGAAGTCAAGGCTGATTTTGGAAGGTTAGAGCTCACTGTGAAGAGGGGGAATGAATGGATCAAAATCTCTGGGAATCCAGCTTTGGCTCGAACAGAGCTTCCATTTGGAGCACTGATGCAAATTCTGAGGGAAGAAGGAGAAGGTTTGTTGATACAGTGTGAATCTGTTCAAAGTGAAGAAATACCCCCCACTCTTTCAGGGCCTATTCTCAACTTATTGGCAGAGTTTGAAGAGTTGTTTGTGGATCCTAAGGAGCTACCCCCTACTAGGAGGTGTGATCATGCAATACATTTGATAGAAGGGGCTACAATTCCAAACTTGAGGCCCTATAAATACCCTCATTATCAGAAAACAGAAATTGAGAGGTTAGTGGGGGAGATGTTGGAATCAGGGGTAATAAGGCATAGTATTAGTCTCTATTCTAGTCCAATTATATTGGTCAAGAAGAAGGATGGAGGTTGGAGGTTTTGTGTGGATTACAGGGCCTTGAACAGAATCACCATTCCTGTAAAAAGATAAAAGATAAAAGATATAAAGAAATGAAGAGAAATCTTATTGAAAAATTGCAATTACAATAGAAGAGCTTATCCCTTTAAATAGAGGTAAAGCAACAGAAAATATAAAACAGATTAGTAACTGCTTTGTAAAGCAGTTACTAATACTAACAACTTCCAGCAAGTGCAAATAACAATTAGCACATGCTAATTGTTAATTGGCACATGATAAATGCTTAAGTAAAACTTAACTAACTCTATTATCTAATATACCCCCCTGAAACTGAGGGTAGTTGACTAAGGATGCTAAGTCAACTACTTTAAGTTGCTTTCTTAGAATTAGAAATCTATCAGTAGCCAAAGGCTTAGTGAGCACATCAGCAGTCTGAAAATCAGAAGGGATGTGTTTCACTTGAAGAGACTTGGCTTGAATCCTATCTCTTACAAAAAAGAGATCAAGTTCTATATGTTTAGTTCTGTTGTGGAGAACAGGATTGTGAGACATGCTCACAGTGCTGAGATTGTCACACAAAATGAGAGGAATTTGATGAGGAATCTTGAGTTCTGATAGCAAGGACTCAATCCAAATCATTTCTTGAGCAGCAAGGGCCAAACTTCTGTACTCAACTTCAGTGCTTGATCTGGAGACTGTTTGCTGTTTCTTGGACCACCAATAACCAGATTAGGCCCAACAAATTTCTCTAATAATTCCTAACAAATTTCCCATTCCTATAATAGAAGAACTGCTAGATGAGATTGGAGGGGCTAATGTGTTTACCAAACTCGACTTAAAGTCAGGATATCATTAGATTAGGATGAAGGGGAATGATATTGAGAAAACTGCCTTTAGGACCCATGAGGGGCATTATGAATTTGTTGTGATGCATTTTGGCTTAACAAATGCCCCCTCTACATTTCAGGCTTTGATGAATGAGGTCTTAAGGCCCTTCCTAAGACAATTTGCTTTGGTATTTTTTGATGACATTTTGATATACAGCAAGGGGGAGGCTGCCCATTAGGAACATTTGAGGCAAGTATTGGAGGTATTGAGCTCAAATTCACTAAAAATTAATAAAAAGAAGTGTTGTTTTGCTAGGCCTAGCTTGGAATATCTAGGGCATATCATATCTGGGTCAGGGGTGGCAGCAGATCAAGCCAAGGTTGCTACTATGAAGACTTGGCCAATTCCTAAAGACTTGAAGGGTCTAAGGGGGTTCTTAGGTCTCACAGGGTACTATAGAAAGTTTGTACAAGGGTATGGTAAGATAGCCAAGCCTTTGACTGACTTGTTGAAAAAGGATAATTTTGTATGGGGGGAGGAAGCATCCATAGCTTTCCAGGGGTTGAAAACTGCTATGCTCAACTTGCCCCTCTTGGCAGTCCCTGATTTCTCTAAAACTTTCGTGATTGAAAGAAATGCTTCTAGTAAAGGTTTGGGGGCAGTGTTGATGCAGGAGGGAAGGCCTTTGGCTTTTTGGAGCAAGGGTTTATCAGTTAGAGCTCAAATGAAGTCAGTCTATGAAAGAGAACTCATGGCAGTTGTGCAAGTAATCCAGAAGTGGAAGCACTATTCTTAGAACATATTAGAGAAGCCTCAAATTTCTCACAGAACGAAGAGGGTCTCTAGAACATTCAAGAGGGTCTCTAGTTTCTTATATTGGGAGGGTATGAGGAGCCATGTGAAGCATTGCGTAGAAACTTGTGATGTTTGCCAAAGGCAGAAATACTCCACCTTGGCCCCTAGTGGTTTGTTGCAACCTTTGCCAATTCCTACTCAAGTGTGGCAAGATATTTCCATGGATTTCATATCTGGCTTACCTAAAGCTAAGGGGAAGGATACCATATTTGTGGTAGTAGATAGACTCACAAAATATGCTCATTTCCATCCCTTGGGCCACCTGTTGTATAAAGGAAGGTTAGTATTGCCCAAGAACTCCAATAAACTTCCCTTAATCCTAGTTGAATGTCATGATAGTGTGGCTGGGGGACACGCTGGTTTCTTTAGAACATTCAAGAGGGTCTCTAGTTTCTTCTATTGGGAAGGTATGAGGAGCTATGTGAAGCATTATGTGGAAACTTGTGATGTTTGCCAAAGACAGAAATACTCCACCTTGGCCCCTAGTGGTTTGTTGCAACCTTTACCAATTCCTACTCAAGTGTGGCAAGATATTTCCATGGATTTCATATCTGGCTTACCTAAAGCTAAGGGGAAGGATACCATATTTGTGGTAGTAGATAGACTCACAAAATATGCTCATTTCCATCCCTTGGGCCACCCTTTCAATGCTAGAGATGTGGCAGCTATGTTTGTAAAAGAGGTGGTTAGGTTACATGGTTTTCCAGCAACCATCATTTCTGACAAAGACCAAATCTTCCTCGGTCAATTCTGGCAAGAATTGTTCAAATTAGCAGGAACTAAATTGAAGTATAGCACTGCCTACCACCCTCAGACTGATGGGCAAACCGAGGTAGTAAATAGAAGCTTGGAAACCTATCTAAGGTGTTTTGCAGGACCTAAACCCAAACAATGGGTAGAATGGCTTCCTTGGGCAGAGTTTTGGTTTAATACTACCTATAATGGGTCAGCTAGCATGGCTCCATTTAAAGCTCTATATGGGAGGGATCCTCCTACCTTGATCAAAGGATGTACCTTCCCTTCTAAGGTAGAGGCAGTGAATCAACTACTTCAAGACAGAGATGTAGTGTTGCAAGAGTTACATCAGAATTTGTTGAAGGCTCAAGACATGATGAGGGCTCAAGCTAATAAGCATAGAAGGAAGGTGGAATTTGAGGTAGGAGAATGGGTGTTTTTGAAGCTTCAACCCTACAAATTGAAATCATTAGCTAAGAGACCAATAGCAAAGTTAGCAGCCAAGTTCTATGGCCCTTATCAAATTTTGGAGAAGATTGGTTCAGTGGCTTATAGATTGGAACTCCCTCATCATGCTAGGATCCATCTAGTGTTCCATGTATCACTGTTAAAAAAATCTCTGAAGCCAGTGCAACAAGCTCAACCCCTGCCATCTATGCTCTCTGAAGAGTATGAACTACAAGTGAGACCCAATGCTTTATTGCAGAGCAGAGAAAGAAGTGATGGGCAACAAGAGGTTTTGGTACAGTGGGACAAACTTCCAGATTGTGACAATTCCTGGGAGCTAATTATCAACTCAGGGAGGCCTTTCCACACTTTCCCTTGAGGACAAGGTGGCACTTTTGGGGGGAAGTATTGATAGGATTAAAATGAGGAAGAAACCTCCAATCACTAAGTGTATGTGAGGCGCCAGCGAGGCATAACTGAAAATAACTAACTTCCTAAAAGAAGTTAGTTAAGAATTCTATAAATAGAAAACTTGGAGATAGTAAAAAGGGACTTTTGGGAAAGTAGTGGTTGAGTAACTGATTTCTGGGAAATCAGTCATTGTAATTCACCCTAGAATCTATCTTCTTCTTCATTGTAATCATTTCTACGATATTCAATAAAACAAGGATCTAGGGTTTCTTGATCCTCGAGGTATTCATTGAATTCATCTCTTTTTCTTTTTCTTAATCTGTGCCAGTTTAACATAGGATGTATATTATCCTAAAAATGGAGAAGTTGAATAATTGTTTTAGCATAAACCTGTTAACTGCAGCATTCTTTATTAGTAATACTAATACACATTTGTGGGATTTAATTGTTTGAAAGGCTCTCTATACTTATGTGCTCACTTGAAGTTAGTTTTGGTATTATATTCTGCTTGGCCCTGAGTCATTCTATTTCTACCAACTTAACCAAAACAAGCTATATGCCTTGTTGAAGCTACAAGTTTATAGATCCATCAATCTAGCCTCCATTGGTCATTAACTAGTTTAAGTAGGACTTTTGTGGATAGTTTTTATTAAACCAGGCACACTTGTCAATCTCAAGTCTATTACGCTTATCCAATGGGCAAATAGCTCAACCACTTGTGTGGTGGAGCTCCTAAAAGCATTACCCGTTTATATGATCTTATACTTAATTATCCCATCCTAGAGGATTAAGGGTGGAAATAAACGAGACCGCCTATCAAGAGCCTAGTACTTGATCTATAATAGACCAAACATTTTTTAGGAACATGTCAGATTCAGACTTCTCAAAAAACTTATTTAACCTAAATAGGTCAAACATAGACTTCTTAAAAGTCCTATTAAGCCTAATAGGCCAACCTATTTAATTTCATTATATATTTATATTAATTATTTTATATTATGTATAAAATAAGTAAAAAATATATAAATCCTTAGGCAATTTGACATTGAGAATTGGGAATGTTAGATATGTTAATTAAGGCTAGCTTGTTAGCCTATTTAAAGGAAAACCTATTAGCCTATTTAAAGGTTGACCTATTTAAATGTGTTAAATTATAATAGATTTTTAAATAGGTTAATAGTTCAGGACTAGGCAAAAAAAACTTAAACAAACAAATTAATCAGACTTAGAGGTTGCAATATTTTAAACATATCGTACCTGTTTAAGCCAAAGCATGACCTGTTTTCACCCTTATTCAGGATTGGCTCAACATTTTTTAAAAAATAGGAAATTCTAATTTACCAAAAGCTGCTGTCATGTGCCTATTTGGTCTTAAATTGGACTTTAATGACAAAAATTAATGCATACTTATCTGTCATGACCACAGATTCCATGCCAGAAGCTACAAGGACACTTGAAGCTGCAATAAAGTATGTCAAATTACATAATCTAAAAGTTTCATAAGCTTTTTAAATTTTAATTTCATTAATATCTTAATTCCCAATCCTCTATTAATGGCTTTACTGCCTATGCTATGAGTGCAGGTATAGATTGCACAGGAAATTGTTCATTGATAAAGTTATCCAAACACTGGAGATTTATCAAGAGAAAATACTGTTCTAATCCCAATATGCTAACTTTGAAGTAGCTAGAATTTTTTGTAACACTGGCACATACCTGTAGCACAAAAACATTGTTTTTATCCATGAATTGCAGGCTCAGTTCTATTATATTCATTTTATAATGTTTTGCCTTTTTTTCTGTTCATTGGTCAAGCTCATAGCAAGTTAGAAAATAGTTGTAAAAGGAATTAAAGAAATTCAAAGATTTCATCTTGCCTTTATATGTGGATTATTTAAATTTGATCAGTGAAGACTTTGCCTTGTTAGTGAATAAAAACAGTCACTTCATTGAAAGTATAAAAGTTACTCTAATATATCTCTTGTTATTTGTCAAGTAAACAAAGATAACTCGAGATGATTAATTCCATTAAATATCAAGGTTCTGGAAGCTTGGCTATTGACACAATCTGAACATGTATTTGAAGAAAAATAAATTTAAATCAGTACATGCAAAATTGAACCAAGAAAACCATAACCTTACAATTTCACTTTCTATTTGGCAAAGATATATTAGCCAAATAAGGTAGTGCTTGCTTCTGAAACCAAGGTATGGTATAGTTTCTTTTGGATGTAATATCTTCTTAATCAATAAAGTTGCATCCCTTTCAAAAAGACTAGTAGAGAGCAAATAAAGTAGCACCACCATCATTTCTCTTTGCTGCCTTGCCTTTCTATTTTCAAGCTTTTTGATTTTATCTTCCTCACATTCATTCGCTGGACCTCAAACATTTCGAATTGTGGATTCATCACCAGAAATGGTTTAGAAGGAATAGTTCATTATCTAATGAATTTTTCTGTTCTAATACCCTATCCGGGAGTTCTTAATATTTATCAAATTTATTCTTATCTAACGGAACTTGGATTAAATGACAACAATATTGTTAAGAAAAAGATGGCTTTTCCCACTTCCAGGAGAGAAAAAAGTCTTCGTCCTCTGTTATTGGCATGCTGTGAGTATACATGGGGAATCAACAACTTTAATCCTCTTAGCAATGATAATGATCCCCCACACTTTACTCTCCAAAGAAAACTCCTCACATGAAAGGATCCCTATGAATCCTAAAATTTCTGCATTGGTGATTAAATGTAAATTTGAACCTATCTAAACAAACCATGATTAAAAAGACCAACTAAATAAACTTAAGGCTTTTAAACAAATGCACAATTAAGTTCTATCTATGCAAGGTGAGATCTAATATCAAATGTGAACATACAATTCAAACATGCATGGTGGCTAGCCCTCCTCTAACTCTAGATATCAGAAGCTGCTTTCAACAGGATAGCCCACGAGAATATTGTTTGAGATGCGTGTAATGTGGTATGAAAACAATGTTGGGGATTTAGAAGATACAACATGTAACTGCAATTGCAATGATACAAGATCTCAGCTTAACTTCTGCGAGTTGAGAGAGAGAGAGAGAGAAATAGTAAAGAATCATTTTCATATTTCTCAAGTTTTACCAATAATCCCCACAAGAACATGTTCCATTCCTGAAATGATGGAACCTTCTTACATCTCTAACAATGATTTCCCTGTCCTCGATCTTTGATATGAATTTAGTAGCAGCGTGGCAGTCATTGCAAACGCGAAGGTTTTTGGCAACTCTAATTGTAGTTCCAGGAGGAGTATTTATAAGGCCAAAAGCAATTGCCAGTCTCTCACTATGCCCACAGAGCATAGTTTCTTTCTGTTGATCATCAACATTGTGAAGCACGCACGAAGTATCAGGTACATAACCCTCCTTTCTCATTCTTTGAGACAGAATTTCAAGAAACTCATGGAGTTCTTCACTTTGTGGGTGTGAAGCATCCCCGGCCAGAAACATATGAACCCCATCACCATATTCAATCCAACTACAGCCAGGTTCTTTTCTTACTCCCATTTCCGTCATTTTCTTCCTAACATTTATTGCCTGGTCCCAAAGTCCAGCTGAAGAATATATGTTAGACAATAGAATATAATGGCTAGCCACATTTGGCTCCAACACAAATAGGTTCTTTGCTGCAATTTCCCCGATTTCTACACTCTGGTGGAGCCGACAAGCCCCAAGTAAGCTACTCCATGCATCTATTTTACTCATATTGGATGGCATTGTATTGATCAATTTATAAGCCTCTTCCACCTGACCAGATCGGCCAAGCAAGTCTACAAGACAAGCATAATGGTCCGCTTTAGGTTCAACTCCATGATCAGCTTTCATTGTATGAAATAAATTGAGGCCCTCATCCACCATCCCAGAGTGACTACACGCAGCAAAAATAGCAATATAGGTCACTTCATTGGGCCTTACTTTTCCATTGCTGCCTCCTTCTCCCTCCATTAATCTAAAAAGTTTCAAAGCTTCTTGCCCTTTTCCATGCATCCCATAAGCCATGATAAGAACATTCCACGTAATAACATTTCTTACAGGCATCTGATCAAACACTATCCTAGATAAGTTCAAGCAACCACACTTTGCATACATGTCAACAAGTGCACTTCCAACAGCAACATCTGTTGCCAACATTTGTTTTAAAGCGTAAGCATGGATCTCTTTCCCTTTACCTAGTGCCGCCAAGGCAGCACAACCAGGGAGCACTGTCATTAGTGTCACTGAATTTGGCTTGAGGGGAAGGTTTTCATTATCCCCATAATCACCTAATATATTACTCCTATCTTCTTGACCTCTTTGCATGTCATGTAGAAGATTAAGTGCATCATCATGGCGCCCACAAACAACACAACCAGTGATCATCGTGTTCCAAGACACGATATCTCTTCTATCCATGCTGCTAAATATGCTCTTTGAAATATCTATCCTGCCCATTCTGGAATACATGTCCATTAGTGCATTTTGCACATACCTATCCTTCTCAAAGCCCTTTTTCACTATGTAACCATGGATTCCTTCTTTGTCCAAAAATGCTTCACAACGCATGCAAGCAGGCAAAAGACTTGACAATGTGGTGGTATTTGGACAAAAATCTGTTTCAGCGACCATCTCGATGAAGAGTCCTAATGCTTCTTCATCAAAATCATTTCGCACATAACCAGCAATCATAGCATTCCAAACTGCCACCGTCCTCCTCGAGATCCTATCAAAAACTCTCCTACCCTTTCTAGCTTCCTTGCAATTGCAATACATGTCAACCAAAGCACTACCAACAAATGAATTCTCAATCAAATCCACGTTCCTCAATGCATATGAATGTATTTCCTTTCCAATGTTCAACATCTCCAAATGGGAGCAAGCAGGCAGAGCACTTGCCAATGTAACCCCATCAGGCATAACCCCATCAAGGATCATGCGCTTCAAAAACAACAATGCTTCCAAAAATCTATCATTTTGAGAAAGCGCACTAATAACAGTGTTCCAAGACACCACATCTTTATCATCAAATGCCTCAAACAAAGCCTTAGCATCATCAACTCTCCCTAGTTTTGCATACATTGTCACCAAAGCATTATTCGTGAACGTTCTCCAATACCCTTTTCTCAAAGCATAAGCATGCACTTGCTTACCAAGCCACTCCCCATCACGCGAATTCGAACAAGCATGAGCAACACTAACCAAAGTAAACGAAGTAGGTTCCGAATTCTCCTCCAGCATCAACCTCAAAAGCTCCAGAGACAACTCCCACTCATCAAAACGGCACAATGAAGCAATCATGGAGTTCCACGAAACATGGTCTCTGTCAGTAATTCTATCGAACACGTTGCGTGCACCTCCGATGTCGCCGCATTTCCCATACATATTGACTAGGGAATTGGCGACGGTGACGGAGGAAGCATAGCCGAATTTGAAGACATGGGTATGGACCTGTTTGCCGAGATTATGGTCGTGAATGCCGGCGATGGCTTTTAAAACAGCGGGGAAGGCATAGTTGTCAGGTTTTGCAGCGGCGGTGAGCATGCTGGCGTAGGTGGAGATGGCTTCGTGGAAAGAGGAGGAATGGGTTTGAGAACGAAGGAGATCGATCCATGATGATTGTGAGAGTGTGGCGGTGGTGGTGACGGTGGTGGTGGTGGTGGAGGGTTGAGTGATGGGGTTGTTATGGGTTTGGAGGGAAGATGAGGTGGGAGAAGGAAAATGAAGTGGTTGAGTTACACTAAGATAGGATAACATTTGGATATGTATTTGGCTGTGTTATTATTGTATTGCATTGCACTTCAACAAGTCTTCAAAACTTTAGCATGGGATGGTTGGTCCAAATTTCATTTGATATTTTGAAAGGATTATTCATTTAGAGGTATTTCAGGATTGATTTTTATATACTAAAGTTCTATCATTTATCATTAATATTAATTATAGTACATAATGATTAACTCATGGATTTACTCAAAAAGTAAAAAACCTTTTATATTTTTTTGGTATTAGCAAAATATTTCTTCGTCCTTTTGATTAAGAAACTAACCACTTTTGGAATGTTTGACTATCCCTTCCAACAGTAGCTCATGGGAATCGAACATTTGACATTTTGATCATCTAGTGAGGTTTTACATCACTAGATCAATACGTTGTTGATAAAAAAATATTTTATTATGTTAGTGCATATATTAAACACTTTGAGATTTTATAGAATTAAAAGTTTAATATGTGTATGGACGATATAAGAATTTTTATACTCATTATTTATCATTCATTTGCATTATTTTTATTTAAAAGTCAATGATAATTAATATGTAAATGATAACGGACAATGTAATACACTGACATTGTTAGCACCATTGCAAATTTGGGCCAAACTCATAGGCCGACATTAAGGTGGAAACAGGTCAGGCCGCCTACCAAGGGCCTATTACTTGGCCTATAACAGGCTAGGCCAGACCAAACTTTTTTCATAAACAGGCCAGACTCAGGCTTTTTGAAAAGCCTATTTAGTTTATCAGGCCAGGTTTTAGGCCATCCAAATGACCTATTAAGCCTAACATGCCGACCTATTTAGTTATATTATAATGTTCATATTTTATAATTTTAATATATAATTAATGTTATTATATATGTAATTTTAGTATAAAAATGTATACAAAAATATAATTTAATTGTTAGAGTTATAAAACTCTATTTAAAGTATGCATATTAGTTATTTAAATATAGACATGATCATCTATTTCAATATAATATAGTATAATAGGCCTTTAAACAGGTTAACATGCCATACCAGACTTTTAAACAGGCCATGCCTAAGTTTCGAAAAAAAAATTAAACAGACTAACAGGCTAGGTCCAGGCTCCAATATGCTATACAGACTTGACCTGTTTAAGGCAAAGCCTGACCTAACATATTTCTACCTTTAACCGACATGCAATTATTGGGTGGACAATATATGAAAAATTTGTCCTTCACCCCAAAATGCACACTTTAGTGGTGATTGGACATTACAATTACTAGCAGGTAAACTCCAATTATGCCACTTTGAAGCAAAAAAAAAGTAGATGAGTGATGTAAGTTTATTTATTTTTTTCCTTTGATAATTTATTTTCTAATTTTAATTTTTTTATTATCAAATTTTATAGGAGGTGAACCAATTAGAAGATTAATTTTAGTGAAGATGAAAATTTAGGTATCTTCAAATAATGGAAGATGAGGGTATCTCGTTTTCCAATTTATCATTAATGACTCTTTCATAGCTCAGTTTAGCTTATAGAGTTATGATTTGTCCAAGTCAACAACCATGCATGATAGGCCATTTAACCCGGTTTGATTTGTAATGTATTATTGCATATACTAGAAACGGTTTTGAAAAGATAAGCAAATAATCCATGGAAAAACAGAAAATTTGCACTTCCATGTAGCATTTCTTTGAGTCAAATGTTTTGTACTTTGTGCAGCTCATGTGGGGTCCATACTCTATACCATATTATTTTCGAGATTAATTTAATTAACTAACTTATATATAATACATCTAGCTAGAATATTTTTAATTTCTAACTCAAGGCAGGTGGGCTAGCAATTAGTGTGGAAGATATTGTGTAGTGTTTAGAAGTTTTTAATATTATACAAATGACTCATATTTTAGTGGATTGAGCTTTTTTTCTCCATAAAGTAACAATACAAATTACGAGTTCGAGCTAATGACTTGAGCTAAAATGCTATATATGTGTATTTTGTAAACTTAATGATGCATAACAACAACAACCACACATAAATCCTTATTCTCTAATACATAGTTAGAGTCGTTCAACGTTGCTCCAGGAGATGTAGACATAAATTGATGGAACCTCGTTAACAATTTCCATTTGTTATTCTCTCTTCTCCATATTCTCCTTAATATTTGACTGCTCGTTTGTTTCCAACAATTGATATCAGATAACTCTTAAACCATATACCAAATTCGAGGTGAGGAAGTTCGATGAAACTGGTAACTTTGGATTGTGGCAAAGGCGAGATAAAGTTATGTTGGCTCAACAAGGTCTACCAACTGCGCTGAATGAGAATAAATCAGATGATATGGATCAATAGGTGAGAAGACGTACAAGAGAAGGTCGTGGGAACCATATGACTCTGTCTATTATATTAGATTATGTAGCATGCTATGGATTTGATGTCACCAATATAGGTAATGGAGACATTACAGAAGCAATTCACGTCAAAGAAAAACAATTCACCAACATAGGTAATGATGTTAGAATGGTGTATTTGTTCCTCGATAATTTAATATCAAGAAAAAACAATTGAGAAACTACCATCCCTTGGCTATTGATATTTTGCGGGTCATTTGAAAAAACAAATCTCCTTTCATAATGTTTAAGGCTCAACTGGGGTGATTGAGGATATTTTCTTAGTGTTTGAAAATTAAAAAAAGTCTTGTATCATAAGGAAAATCGTCCTAAAGATTCGCATCATTTTGGTCTTACTTTTGTATCATCCTCCATTTCATATGATTTCTTTAATCAAATATCTCATATTAATGCATGAGTTGATTTTAATTTTTGGTTTGTTTTTTGAGTGAATGAGATTTGTGGAATGAAGTATGAGATGAAAAACTTGCATGATCAATGCACTAGTATGGAAGGAAACATGGGTTAGCGTAGGAGTAATTTAGAAACTCGAGGTCTTCAAAATGAGGAGAAATTTTCTCAAATTGATCGTTTGTTGTGTTGGGGTAGGAAATGTAGTGACATCTTAGGATTTTTTATTTCCTAGATGGTTTTTGTCTTAACCATGAATGCTTAGAGTCAAGTCCAAAAATAACACCCTTAAAACCAATTTTAAAACCATGAGTGCCCTTGGCGATGAAATGTATGCATAAATAATTTTTATTTATGTAGGAGATACATGAATGATTGAGATGTGTGAATGACATGAGAATGTAATTTTTGATGGATGGGAAATGCATGCTTGTTATTCTTTTTCTCCTTTTTGAACGCATATGAAGATGCATGAAATAACATATTGGAATGTATGAAATATAATGTTTGAATATTTTTTATTTTTTATGAATGCATGATACATGGATGAATAAGTAGATAATTGTATGAATGATATATATACACACACATACATATATATATATATATATATTCTTTTAACTAATTAAATATATGAATAGATGAATGATGTATTTTTTGAATGTAAGTACGAATGAGTGAATGATATGCATGAACATGATGTGCAATGACGTCAACATATTTTGTATGCCCCTAGGGTGTGGTACACTATTTTTGGGATATAGTCTTAGTTACAATATAGTAAAATGTCATGGTAGATTTGACATCAATTATATTGTTAAGGCCATTTCGAAACTAAATGTTATAACTCCGAGCATATTAAGAAAGTTTATCCATAGGGCTTTGAGCCCATAGACGAGTATCTAGTGATTGTAAATTAACTATAACTTGAAACTAAATAGTATAACTCCAAGGTTACTTCTCATCAATAGGAATGCTATAAATAAAATTTATCTCTAGGATATTGAGCCCATCGAAGAGTATACTATAAATGAAAATATTTGTGGGGCGTCAAGCCCATCGTAGGGAATGTTATGGAAATTAGCTGCCCTTGCGACACAAGATATCAGACTACAATGACATCCTTATAACACTTGGGCATGTACACGTACTTTAATGAGGAACAAAATTCTCAATTTATGAATGATGACCGATAAAAATTAGGTTATCTTCCCATGTCCTAAATAAGGTATACTTACAAAGTTTTGGATAGTCTAAAAGACACAATCCTATGACGAGATACTAAGTATTGTTTAAAGTTGACTAAAAAAAAAGCCTTAGACTTCTAGGTTACAAGATTGCATCCAAATCGAAAGAAAGGAAACCAAATACCGTAGGTTAGTAATGGAAGAGACAAGGTCCTCTAGTGGCTAACTCACAATATCGGGAATAACGTAGGTGATCCACCACGCCAATACGAGGTTTGACACTAGACGAGCAGATGTTCTTCCTATCTCAAATCGTCATCTCTAATACTTGGATTCAAGGCATATGTGTGTGCCAAACTCAAGTGTATAATACAGTATGTGCGTGTGAACATCCAATTTTGTCAAGCCCAAAAGAAACATATTTTGAAAATATAAAATTATGGCAAAAAATATTTTAGGACAAAAATTATGTTAGGATTGGCGCACTTGAAAAATCAATTAATCAAATATATCAAAGATTGCAATAAGAAAATATGCAAATCAAATTGGGAAAATTTCACATCGATTTGATTGTGTTGCACAAATCTCTTTGATTCAGAAAATTAAATATTTAGAGATTTGACCATCAAATAAATTAAGGTTGCAATTTGAGAATAAGCAAATAAAAAAACTAAATCTTTTGCGATTTTTAAAGATCATTTTTGCCAAATGCAATAATTCTAAGATGATTTGGAATCACTAAAATATGTTTATGCCCAAATAGAAGATTTTGACTCATTTTGATTTTAAATGTAAAATATCCTTAATGTGGTAAAAATAAAGAAAATAATAAGAATTTGATTATGAGAAAGAATACCTCCACCTAATCCTCTCCAAAATATAATGGTGAAGGTTTGCTTTTAAAAAAACATGTGTTCATTTATCTACTGTAAATAGTAGTGTAGACTCATGGAGAAAATGGATCCTCTCAAAGGAATCCTCTCCCAAAAGGACCTCTCTTAGAAGAACCTCTCTAAAAAAGACTCTCGAAAAATAGCATAAAAAATATATTTTGAAAAATACTTAGAGTTTTATCCTTTCAAACAAAAAAAATCACTATACCCAACCATTTCCCATCACACATAACATATAAAAAAACAATCTCCAACATAATCTCTAATCCCCAAAAATCCTTATACAAAAAAGCTAGAAAAAAATATAACACCAAGCACAAGCAATATATCAGAATCTCTACCAGTATCTCTCCTCCTCTCTATAACACCATAGGCCTCCTCTTACATGGAAGCAGATAAATAATTTTGGACTTTGCGATTTGATCTCCTACATCTCAAGCGTACATTTAGTACATGTTAACATGTTAGAAATTTACCCATAAAATAAAATATAACATTCACCATAATTTTAAGGTATGATGCAGTGCTGAACACAAGGGTTGTACTTCACTTTTTTAAAATTTAGGAATAATTGTTATAATGTTTTTTTTAATAAATCTAAAATCTTTTTAAATAATCCTAATTTTTAAGGTATGATGTGGTGAGAGACATTTGGGCTGCATTTCACTTTCTTAAAACTTAGGAATAATTGTTACAATGTTTTTTTTAATAAATCTAAAATCTTTTTATAGAAAATGTGATAAGATCGTAACTAATCCCTAATATGAGTCACAGTATCAGACACATGAGTTGTACTTCACTCATTTTAACAGGAATACTAATTGAGATTTAACATCACATTTTTCTAAAAATAATAATAAATTTAATACAACAAACAAATATTTTCTACCCTAAGAACTACGTAGCCATGATTGCCTATCTAAAATAGGGATACATAGGGGAAATGTCACCTTGTCAGATACAATAATAAAAATAAATAAAATTTATCCTTTTTAATAATTAACTAAATAACCAAATAATTTTAAATTATAAAATAAACCATATAATTTAGTGAATGATACCATTTAAAATGGATGGATAGTATGCTAATATCTTCTCTATTCTATAACCGACTCCCAAATCTGAATATTAAAAATCCAAAGCCCAATGTAATTGGGCAAAAAGATTTTTCTGTATTTTTTACCATAAAATGTAGTGACGATTCTAAGAAAGTCATGCAACCGAATATCGGGGCACGACAATTGGCAACTCTGTTTGGGACATCTTATAAGAGAGTCAGACCCATAATCGCTAATTGTATGGCTAATTATACTTTTTAATTATTTGGTTATTTAATTTTATTTTCTAACAAAAAATACAACTTGTAATTGAATAATTGTCTATTTTATTTTTTTAGCTTTTTGGCATTGTTTCAAACTAAATTCATATGGTTCCTAACAAAATACAATAAACTAATATTTTACACATACATATGTCCTATACCCAGATATTAGATTAAATGAGACATCCGCTTTGCTGGTGTTGACTTTGAATCTCACTTGTATTAGTATGATGAATCACTCAGATTGTCACCAAGTATCATGGGCTTTGCCGGTGTGGACTTCGAGTCCTACTTGTTATTCCTAGGATATTGGGGTTTCCTTTATTTATGATTTGAATGCAATCTGGGCATCTTATAGGTTGTCTAGAGCTTTTAAGGCATCCACTTTACCCTATAACTCTACCCTATGATATTGTTCCTTAGACATTCCAAAAAATCTTTGTAGGGTGTACCTAGTTCAAAACTTGTGAAACATATTGTATTATTTATCATGTCATAAGTTGGGACTCATGTCCCTTAAATAAAGTGACCCAAGTGTCATCTCAAACCCAAATGGTATAGGATATCATGGCACATTGGTATCCACTATACCGTAGGCACATCATCTGCATGCAAAATAAAGTACCCATAATAGGATCCATTTTCCTAAGGTTCATGATAGAAAATCATAGGTAACTCAGTTTTACCCTAGGTTATCCGAAACAATATGATAAAAGTCAACTCATTGTGACGTTTCATATGTGTTGATGATGGCTAAACCACCCCAAGATATGGTGCATTACCCTAACGATCATGCATTTTGTATTTTTAGATATTCATGCATACATTAAAAAATATATAATATCATTCAAAACAATTCATTCATGCATGCATTTAAGAAAAATACATTACTGATACATTCATTCATTCAAAAAGAAAAATTCATTCATTCGTTCAATCATATATTCATTCATGCACTTTAAAAAATAAACGTATCATTCATACATACACTCACTTATTCATTTATTCATACATTAATCAAAAAATAAAAATAAATCATTCAAACATTCTATTTCATGCATTACTATATCATGTATTTTAAATTTCATATCTCACCATGTCATTACATTCATTATAACAAATCATGTCATTTCATCATAAACAAAAAAAAATCTCATACATATTCTCATAACATTCATGCATCCAAAGTCATATACATCTTAAATTACATTTTCTAAGAGTCTTATGCACTAAAAAAGAAAGTCACATGCAACATCTCACGCATCATATGCTTCAAAATAATAGTCTCACATCATTCATACATCAAAACATAAATTAAATGCATAATCATATATGTATAACTCAATGTCGACATTACTTGCATTTCATGCATCATTTTGAGTAATATGTTACATTTCAATCAATGTAACATGATAAAAAATTATAAAAAAAATGTTCACTTCATCCATATCATGCATCAATAAAAATCATTTTTACATGCGTTTTATGATTCCATTGCTAATGGTACAAGTCACTCATCAGTTAAGAATTTATTTTAAGATCACTTTTGTTGGACTCGACTGAAAGCAATTGTGGTTGAAGACGAAGAAATTCAAGGAAATATAGAGATTTCCACTCTGTGATCGAGATGACATGGCTAAACTTGTTGCACACAATGATGTAGTGTCTCATACCCAAGTTGAACTAAGGATCAATTTAAAAATTCTCCTCATATGGAGACACATTTCAAAGTCAATACTCATTGTCAAATGCATTTATTTTTAAGGAGTATATACTAATTCATTGATCATGTAAAATTCAACACATCGTACCTCACCCTACCAACCATATTAACCTAATCACGTCAACCAAAAACACCATAAAATATACCCAAATAATACTAATTCACGCATTAATTTGAGATATTTGATTCAAAATCAAATAAAGTGGAGGATGGTGCAAATATAAGACCCAAATGATAGGCATTTTTCGGGAATATCTTTCCGATGACATAAGGTATTTTTTGTAATTCCTGAATACTAAGAATATATTCATAGTCACCCAATTTGAGTCTAGACATTATGAAATGAGATAAATCGTTAATAACCCTCAATATGTTAATAACATGGGGAAGTTAGCTTTTCAATAGTTTTCCTTGTCATTCAAATTTTAAATAAAAAATACATTCTTTCACAACGCTCATGTGAATAAAGGATAAAAGAATATAAGGAATGTTCCAAGCATAAAGTAAATAAATAAATAAAAAATAGACACAAAGCTCGCTGAGAATGCTCAATAAATACCTCAAACAATAGTTGTGGCAAATAAAAGTACAATATCAATTAGCGCAAATGGAACCAATTTTGGAAATATTCTCGCCAAAATTTTAGGGTGTCCTTATGGCAACTTAGAAAATTCTCTTAATTGGTGAATAAAATTTTGCATGATCATTGTTTTAATATTTCTATTTAAAATGTTATGCATGAAATAAAGAGCACTAAAAGCAAATGAAAAGTGGAAGCCTCTCAAACTAGGACAACGTTTGAGATGATTCATGATCTAAAACCTTGTCCAAGTATACCAGATCAATTTCACTAGAAGGATGGCTCTAAGTATCTAAAACTGGAGCAATTTTAGGTTGAAATCATTTTTCAAATAGAAAGTTACAAAAGCCCAAAACTAGGGCAATTTTTGGGTTGATCCAATTTTATAGTGGAAAGATACATGAATCCCAAAAATGGGGCAGTAATGAAGTTGTTTCTCATGGCTCTAGAAATCAAAATCTCTCAACCAAACAAGGAAAAACCTTAAGTTATCACCATCAACAACAACTTCATCAATGATCCATATAAGTCTTCTACTTCCTACCTAGGTAAGTCATCACATATGAGGGTGTTCACAAAAAAAAGTTTAAAACCCACATGAGCAACCTAGGAAAAGGAGAGTGGTTCCAAGTTGAAAACCTGCAAATGAGACTTAGGATCATAATAAAATGAGAGAATTCTCGACAGATGCCTACATAAGGTATTTTGGGCAAAAGTTAATGAAAATTAAATGAACACCCTCAAGGTGAAGACTTACTACTACACACCCTCGATCACCCAAACTAGGGCAACTTTTTGTCTAAATTGCAGCCATTAGGATATAGACAAAAGTTCAGAATAGGCACACTGGTGCAATTTGTTGCTACAAAAATATCAACACTTTGGAAAGAGTTCCTCATTCAACCTACACTAGGGAAATATGGTTGAGTTTAGTCATTGACCTTTACATTATACTGGGGAAGTTTTATGGGAAATACATCTTTAAGTAAATTGTGGCAGATTTTGATGGCTAAAAAGTTATGGTATCAATCATCAACAAGCAACAATGGCTGCTTCAGTCGATTTCATAAAAGTTGATGCATATCATTTGGAAAAAAAGCATAAGTGATACATTAGTAAATTTATGCATGGGTATTACCCCTCATTCCATTACCTTCAAACATCATATAACACTCATATCATATCTGACATACATACATTGAAGCATCACCATTCCAAACAATACATACTCACATTCATACATTAATCATTATAAACCCAATCATTATAAACCCAAACAATCATATCATCACAATTATATTGAAAATCAAGCTTTACGGGTCCTGTACATCAATGAGCATTCACAATCAAGCTTTTCGGGTAGTATATCTGGATGAGCATTTTACAATCAAGCTTTTTGGGTCCTGTACCTCGATGAGCATTAACAATCAAGTTTTTTTGGTCCTGTACCTCGATGGTCATTTGATAATTAAGCTTTTCGGGTCCTATACCTCGATAAGCATTTTACAATCAAACTTTATGGGTCATGTACCTCGATGAACATTCACAATCAAGCTTTACGGGTCTTGTACTTTGATGAGCATTTTAAAATCAAGCTTTTCGGGTCCTATACCTCGATGAGCTTTCATAATCAAGCTTTCCGGATCCTGTACCTCGATGAGCATTTTACAATCAAGATTTTCGGGTCATGTACCTCGATGAGCATTTTACAATCAAGATTTTTGGGTCCTGTACCTCAATGAGCATTCACAATCAAGTCTTTTGGTCCTGTACCTCGATGAGCATTTTACAATCAAGCTTTCTGGGTCCTGTACCTCGATGAGCATTTTACAGTCAAGCTTTCCAAGTCCTGTACCTCAATGAGCATATTAAGCTCAAGCTTTCCGGGTCCTGTACCTTGATGAGTATTTCAAAAACAAGCTTTATGGGTCCTGTACCTCGATGAGCATTCACAATCAAGCTTTATGGGTCTTGTACCACGATGAGCATTTTATAATCAAGCTTTCCAGAAACTGTGCCTCGATGAGCATTTAGAATCATGCTTTTTGGGTCCTGTATCTCAATGAGCAATTAAAGTCAATCTTTCCAGGTCTTGTACCTCGACGTGTAATTCAATATTTCTGGGCCCCGTACCTCGACGTGAAATTCAATCTTTTTGGGGCCCGTACCTCGATGAGAAAATCAAGCTTTTCGGGTCCTATACCTCGACGTGAAATTCAAGTTTTCCGGGTCCTATAACTCGATGGTTCATTGCAAAAGGTACAAGAATTGCCTTTACAAATCCCGGGTGAATCATGGCAAGCGTGGGAAGTACCTCAACAAATCACTGGTCCATCATGGCAAGCGCGGGAACTGCCTCAACAAATCCCTGCTCTATCACGACTAGTGCGGGAACTGCCTCAACAAATCCCGCGTCCATCACTGCAAGCGCAGTAATTGTCTCAACAAATTCCTGGTCCATCACCACAAGCGCGAGAACTTCCTCAACAAATCCCTGGTCCATCATTACAAGTGCGAGAACTGCCTCAACAAATCCTTGGTCCACCACGACAAGCCCAAAAACTGCCTCAACAAATCCCTGCTCCATCATAGAAAAATTGGGAACTGCTTCAACAAATCCCTGATCTATCACGACAAGCACGAGAACTGCCTCAAGAAAACCATGGTTCGTTACGAAAAGCGCATGAACTTCCTCAACAAATCCCTGGTTCATCATGGCAAGTGTAGGAACTGCCTCAACAAATCACTGGTTCATCATGGCAAGCGTGAGAATTGCCTCAACAAATCTCTAGTCCATCACGACAAGCACATGAACTGCCTCAACAAATCTCTGATCCATCACGACAAGCGCATGAACTGCCTTAACAAATCCCTGGTCCATCACGCCAAGCGCGAGAACTGCCTCAACAAATTTATGTCCACTACAACAGGTTCTGAAACTGCTTCACCAAATCCATGGTTTCTCATTCATCCAAGGTATGAATAGATGGTTCCTTTTAGGCCTTAACAAAATTAGTGTTCTTTTCTTTAGTAGTTACTTTTCATGATATCTCTCAAACCTCAATTTGCTGGCTATCTGATAAGCAACAAGTAAAGAGAGGCAACTATGAACACCCAATTTTGTCCGGCCCAAAAGAAACATATTTTGAAAAATAATAATATATGAAAAAAAATATTTTAGGACATAATTTTTTTTTGGGATTGGCGCACATGGAAAGTCAATTAATCATATATGTCAAATATGGCAATCAACAAATATGCAAATCAAATTGGGAAAGTTTCATGTTGATTTGATTGTGTTGCACAAATCCCTTTGATTCATAAAATTAAATATTTAGAGATTTGACCAACAAATAAATTAAGGTTGTAATTTGAGAATAATAAAATCAAAAAATTAAATCTTTTGCGATTTTTAAAGATCATTTTTTGCCTAATGCAATAATCCTGAGATTATTTGGAAATACTAAAATATATTTATGCCCAAATATGCAAGGGTTGGAAGGCAAGAGTTATGGAGTAAGGAGAATCATTCTCACAGGTCAGACACTCATTTCAGGTCTCGAAGGTACCTTATAAATGCATCATCTAGTAGGGCATACATTCCCCCATCTGTATCTATCATCTGTGTTGGGTAAAGAGCTAAGACTATGCTTGGATCGGGGTCAGGAAGAAAAGATATAGTGGATTTTGACTGATTTCGATTTTAAATGTAAAATATCCTAAAAATAAAAAAACAATCAAAATTTGATTATGAGAAATAATATCTCCCCCTAATCCTCTCCAAAAACATGTGTCCATTTATCTACTATAAATAGTAGTGTAGACTCATGGAGAAAAGGGATCCATCTCTAAAGGATCCTCTCACAAAAGGATCCTCTCTCAAAAGGACCTATCTCAAAAGAACCTCTCTAAAAAAGATTCCCGAAAAATAGCAAAATAAAAATACTTTGAAAGTTGTATCCTCTCAAACCAAAGAGACCCCTGAAAAAAAGCAAAAAATATTGAGAGTTTTATTCTCTCAAACCCAAAAAAATTCACAACACCCAACCATTTCCCATCACACAAATCATGTCAGAAAACAACCTCCAACACAATCTCTAATATCCAAAAATACTTACACAAAAAAGCTAGAGAAAACATAACACCTAGCACAAATAATATATCAGAATCTCTACCACCCAAGGAGCCATGACTTGGAGTATCTCTCTTCCTTTCTATAACACCATAGGCCTTCATAGAAGCATATGGAGAATTTTGGACTGTGCGATTTAATCTCCTACATCTTAGACATTCATTCGGTGCATGTTAACAAGTTAGATCTACCCCATAAAATTAATAAAATGTAGAAATAAAAATATAACATTCACCATAATTTTAAGGTATGATGCGATATTAGAGACAAGAGCTGCACTACACTTTCTTAAATTTTAGGAATAATTATTACAATGTTTTTTAAATAAATCGAAAATCTTTTTAAATAATCATATTTTTAAGGTATGATGCGTTGTCGGACATTTGGGTTGCACTACACTTTCTTAAAATTTAGGAATAATTGTTGCAATATTTTTTAATAAATCTAAAATCTTTTTAAAAAAGTGATAAAATCTTAATTAATCCCTAATATGAGCCACAATATGATACACATGAGCTGTACTTCACTCATATTAACAGAAATATTAGTTGAGATTTAACACCACATTTTTTCTAATAAAAAAGTGAAATTAGTACAAAAAATAAATCTTTTTCTACCCCAAGAACTACGTAGCTTTGATTCTCTACCTAAAAAAGAGATACGTAGGAGCAAGGTCTCCTTGTTAGGCAAAATAATGAAAAAAAATAAAATTTGTCATTTTTAATAATTAATTAAATAACCAAATAATTTGAAAGTATAAAGTAATCCATATAATTTAGTGAAGGGTACTATTAAAACGTGCGTATAAAGTGCTAATATCTTCCCTACTCCGTAACCGACTCCCGAACTTGGGTATCAAGCTAAAATATTTTTCTACATTTTTACCTTAAAATGTAATGGCGACTCTAAGAAAGTCATACAACCAAAAATTAGAGCGTGTGGGAAAGCGTGCAAACCTTTAATGAAAATAAATACTCATCCCCGAAAGGTGTAAAATAATTATATATGATCTTGTATATAGATAGTTAAAGCGAAAAATAAAGAAGATAAAACTTTTATTTTTTTAAATAGAGTATTTAAGTCCCTGTAGTTAGCAATTTTGCCCTCACTTTCTTAGGGGTAATTTCTCAGTGGACTCACTAGCTGTCGCGCTCCAATTTTCGAATGCGCGACCTTTTATAGTCGCTATGTTTTTTTGTGGTTAATCATAAATTGTTCTCTTTGTGTCCAACTTAGAATAAAAGAGTTTTTTGAATAAAAATTTTGAACTCAATAGTCTATTATAGATCAAAGAAGGTATTAACATCTCGTTTGCCAATTATAAAATGATGGCCTACCTAATTGGGTAGATAAAATATACCATTGATTTATTTACTAAAAATTAAATGGTAAGAAAGTAAATGTTTATTTTTTATTTTTGTATCTGACGAGAATTAATCCCGCTCCTACCTATCCTATATGGTTTAGGGAGTCAAAACTATATAGTTCTGAATTAGAAAATATATGTTCACTAATTTTTGATTGATTAAAAGAATATTTAAAAACATAATAATCTTATTTTAAATTGGTAGAAGCAATAGCAAAAGTTTGGTATTGGTCATATAGTGCGTCCCCGCTTGAAGTAGGAAGGTAAAGACAACATTGGTCACAGCCATACTGTCAAATTCAAAAAAAAATATTTAATTATTATAAATAACTTTTAATGGAATTAATAGTTGGTTTGACATTAATCATATACCGCATTCTAGCTTGGAGCAAGAAGACATACAATGGGTTGTGCCCGTATTGTGAAATCCTAAAATAATTTAATTTATGTATATAAAAAATGAAATTAATAGCAAAGCTTTGACACTAGTCATACATCATTATCCCACTTAGAGCAAGAAGGAAGAAATGACACATTAACAATTGTACTATCAAATCACATATAAATTTTTAAGGTTTTCAATATTTTAATAATATTCTATTTTTTTTTTAAAAATTGAATTATTGACATAGTAGAAATGCATATTATTCATTCTTATAAGTTATTTGACATTAAAATTATAAGTAAAGATAAGCTAACAATTTGTTATTAGTATAATTATTATGTGTGTGAAAATGGATAGATGTTCAACCAAATAATTATTAACTATTATATATATATATATATATATATATATA
>NC_032027.1:15101029-15116068 GCF_001865875.1 Lupinus angustifolius | reverse complement strand
ATATATGTTTGTGTGAAAAAAAAAAATAGATGGAATGTTTTCTTAATCGTTGAATATCATGTTAGAAAACTGTTGAAAAAAGATGAAAGGTGGGTATTAGAAACATAAACGAGCCTTATACTTTTTTCTTGGAAATCCTTAACCATACCAA
Organism: Lupinus angustifolius; assembly: GCF_001865875.1. Lineage (NCBI taxonomy): Eukaryota > Viridiplantae > Streptophyta > Magnoliopsida > Fabales > Fabaceae > Lupinus > Lupinus angustifolius. The sequence goes on along the minus strand of NC_032027.1, from coordinate 15,115,917 downwards.
GATACAAGATTTAAAAGATCTTGTTGAGAATTTATTTTCCTAATTTGCACACTAGAGCATGGAGATACTCACTCCGCTAAACTTATAAAATATTGATAAAGTATCTCATCTTTAACTTACATGAATAAAATCCAATTCTCTCATCATTATCATTGTATCAAATCCAATTCTCATTAAACATTATCGTAACTAACATCATCGCATTAACACTAAAAGCCCAAACACAAATTCAATTCTCACATCGACACTACACCACCAATCATAACCCAAAAATTTGCCAAATTTACATGACCATTGTTTTTAGTATTTATTTTTAACGAGTTGTGCACAAAATATGGAGCACTAGAGAAAATTAAAAGTAAAAGTCTCTCAAGCTAAGGGCATATATAGTTTGAGTATAAGCATAACCCTCAGAATCTCACACTTTGGATAATTTTTGGATCAATCTTGTTTTTGGATCAATCTCTGGATAATTTTAAATGCTCATTCAGGGTCATGTACCTCAATGAGAATTTATAGTCAAGCTTTCTGCATCATGTACCTCGAAGAACATTTACAGTCAAGATTTTTAGGTCTTATACCATTAATGAGCATTTAGAGTCAAGCTTTACAGGCCATGTACCTCAATGAACATTTATAATCAAGTTTTGGGGGTCCTATACCTTGATGTGTATTTATAATCAAGATTTTCGGGTACTCTACCTCGATGAGCATTTAAAGTCAGGCTTTATAGGCCTTGTAGCTCGATGAGCATTTACAATGATGCTTTTTAGGTACTGTACCTCGATGAGCATTTACAATCAAGCTTTTTAGGTCCCGTACCATGATAAGCATTTACAGTCAAGCTATTTGGGTCCTATACCTCGATCAACATTTACAAATAAGCTTTTTGGGTTCTATACCTCAACGAGAATTTACATTCAAGATTTCCGTACCTCGTACCTTGATGAACATTTACACTTAAGCTTTTTGGATATTGTACCTCGATAACCATTTACAATCAAGCTTTTAGGAACCTGTACTTCCATGAACATTTACATTCAAGCTTTTTGGGTTTTGTATGTCGATGAACATGTACATTCAAGCTTTTCTAGTCCCATACCTTGATGAGCATTAACAACCAAGATTTTTGAATCATGTACCTTGATCACCATTTGCAATTGAAACCTTAAGGATCATGTACCTCGACTTACAATTTCAGCTTACTAGGCCGTGTACCTCGACATGCAATTTAAGCTTTCCGGATCATGTACCTCGACGTGCAATTTAAGCTTTCCGGATCATGTACCTCGACGTGCAATTTAAGCTTTTAAGGTCCTATACCCTCAATATGCAATCAAATTCACAATTTTTCAGTCTTGTACTCTTGATATGTTTGTAACCAATTTTCGACTGTGCACTAAGTGCATAATTGGTTTACCATTATCTTATTTTCCATGTTTTATTAGTTCACCTACATGCTTTTTTGGCTTGTCATTATTTTCCAAGTTCTAGCAGTACACCTATCTGCATTCTTCGTTTTAATTTTTTGTCCCAAGTTCTGACACTACACGAACCTGCATTCTTAGCTTTACCTTTTTGTTATTAAGTTGCGGTAGTACACTGATCTGCATTCTTTGTTCACCCCTACTATCTACCATACCTCATCAGAACAAACACGAGCAATCTCAAATGCTCAACTAAAAAAAGAAATTAAATACCTCCAGATGACAAAATACCATAAGTTCTCTATGTCTTAATAAATCAGCGTTCATTTATTTACCAGTTACTTATCATGAAAACATTCTAAACTCAGCTTGCATGCTACTTAATAAGCAATGATTAAAGAGAGGCAAATGTGAATACCAAATTTTGTCTAGTCCAAAATAAATTTTCAACCAAATTATTATTCAATTTTCTCACTCTCTTTTAATAAATAATAAATAAAAATATAGGAAAAAGCTTTAATTGAGCATTTATAGGCTCAATGATGATAAAATACATTTTTAAAATAGTAGGGGATTGTATTTTCCCCCATTTTTTATTTTTATTTATTAAAATGATAAGAATTTTAAGATAAGCACTTTATCGACTTATTATTGGGAGGATTCTATCTTAAATTATTTCCCCCAAAAAAATCGTTTTCCTCTTCGAGTAAAAGTATAGAAAGTGTTCACATTATTTAATTAGTGATTATTGGTTCAATAATTACCAAAAAAATCAATCCATTTTTATTTTACATTTTCATATAAATTTAAAATGGTTTTTGATGACTTAATGATCATACTATTTAAAAAAACACATGTGAAACTTTTCCCCCAATTTCTTTTTTCCAAAACAGAAATAAAAAAGGATACTAAAAAGATTTAATGAGTATTATTGGCTCAACAATGACCAATAATCATTTCATTTTCATTTTCTATTTTAAACAAAATTTGAAAGGGTTCGAGTGACTCAAGGGTTTCATTTTCTAATGAACACATACAAACATTTGATTACTTGTTTAATTACTAGATTTTTTGAATTTTAAAAAGGGAGAATATTTCTAATTGTCTCTGTTGGGAACAAGCAAGCAACCAAATAGTAAAAGAGTATAGATAAAATAATAACAAAAGGAATTTGGTAACAAGGTTTGACCAATTGTGCCTACCTTATTGGGAGCTTTGAAAGGTTACCTCTATGTATTATTAAAGAATTATGAATTGTATTGGACTATTATTCTTCTTGTTACATTTGGTTTACATAATATAAATATATAGACATCTACCATAACCCATTAACATCAGTCCAAGCCCATAACTTGTATTGTTGTTATCTAGATATATGAGTCATTGCACAACAATCTCCATTTGGCGAATATCAACAATCTCCATCTTTCACCATTGCGTTGGGGGCACTCCATAGTCTAGCATCAGTAAATGTTCAGCAAGCTCAAGCGATGTCTGAACTTATCCATAGTAACCGGCTTGGTTAACATATCAACTGCATTTTCTGAAGTGTGAACCTTCTGCAATAGTATCTTCCCACAAGCTACCAACTTCCTGATCTTGTGAAATCTCACATCAATATGTTTGGTCCTAGCATGATTCACCCGATTCTTTACCAAGAAGATAACACTCTGACTATCACAATGCAGCAAAATTCCATCTTGCTCAATGCCTAATTCATTTACTAGCCCCATAAGCCATAAGACTTCCTTATAAGCTTCACCAACCTGAATGTATTCTGATTCAGTTGTGAACACAACAACAACAAACTTAACTGATGATCTCCACATAATTGGTCCACCTGCAAGGATGAAGATAAACCCTATTGTGGACCTTCTATCGTCCAAGTCTCCTGCACAGTCTGAATCAAGATAACCAACAATTGAAGGCTTACTCTATTGGCTCCCAAACATGATACCGAGACCTGTAGTCCCATTTCAATATCTAAAAAATCCATTTGACTGCTTCCTAATGTTGCTTCCCTAGTTTTGACATGTACTTGCATACTTAACTAACTGCTTGTGCCAAGTTCGGTCTAGTATAGACCATAACATACATCAAGAAACCCACTACACTAGCATACAGAACCTTTGACATGTACTTCTTCTCTTCATCTGTCTTTGGACATTGATCTTGGGAAATCTTGAAGTGATTTGCCAATTGAGTGCTCACTAGTTTAGTAATGCTCACATAAAATCTCTCTAAGATCTTTTCAACATAGCTTTGCTAGGAGAGCCATAGTTTTCTAGCTCCCATATCCCTATGAATCTCCATCCAAAGAATCTTCCGAGCAACCCCTAAAATCTATCATGTCAAACTCCTTACTTAACATGACTTTCAACTTATTGATATCACTTATATGATTAGCAGCCATCAACATATCATCAATATAAAGTAGCAGAAAAATATAAGAATCATCATCAAGGCTTCTCACATAAACACAACGATCATACTCACAAGCTTGTAACTAAGCTTCAACATATAAGTGTCAAACCACTTGTACCACTGTCTGGGAGATTACTTCAACCCATATAAACACTTCTTCGACTTGCAAACAAAGTCACTCTGTCCAGCTGCACTAAAGTTGTGTCATATAAATTTTCTCCTTTAATTCACCATGGAGAATGACAGTCTTCACATCCATCTGTTCTAAGTGTATATCCCGGATGGCTACCAAGGCAAACACTGTCATGATAGAAGTATGTCTCACCACTAAGGAGAAAATCTCATTGTAGTCGACCCCCTTCTACTGTGAATACCATTTTGCTACAAGACGAACCTTGAACTTTTCCCCTTATTTTTATTATACCGATGACTTCCTCTTGTACATCCACTTGCACCTAACTACAGCTTGTCTAGAGGCAATAGGACAAGCTCCCAAGTTTGGTTCTTGTGTAGAGACTCCATCATGGCACCCATCCATTGTTCTTTATCTTGACTGTTTATAGCCTCTTGAAAGCTACATGGATTTCTTGAACTGATGCAACTGAAGCCATATCCTCAAAGCCATATCTATCTAGAGGTTTGATAGGACGCCTATATCTTTCTCTAGCAAGTAGATACTCATGCACACCTAAACTATGTGCTTGAGAATCATCATGTTCTTGACTTGAACTAGTGCATGGTTCCTTGCCTTTAATTACCTGAACTAATTCATTGCTCATTGGAATCATATTTGACCCTAAAGTCTCTCCATTTGGCTTGTGCACCTTTGTCAAAACCGACTATTGCAACATGAAATCTATCAAACAATGTATCTATGCTCAACACCACTTTTCTAGAAACTGGTCCCAGAACTTGAACCCTTTCTCACTTTTGATATATTTAATGAAGATACACCTCTTTGAGTTGGGATAAAGTTTAGATCATTCATCGTTAGGTACATGTACATAAGCAATGAATTAGTTCAGGTAATTAAAGGCAAGGAACATAACATGTCATACTTAATGAATTAGTTTACCATCCAATGAAGCCAATGGTGATCTATTAATGACATAGCATGTCATACTTAATGCATCTGCCCAAAATCCTTTGGATAGTCCAAAGTTTAATCTCATATAGCTGGCCCTCTCTAAAAGATTTCTATTCATCTTCTCTGCAACATCATTCTGCTAAGGAGTCTTCTTCACTGAAAAGGGCCTCTGATTGCCATGTTCTTCACAGAACTTTTGAAACTGCGAGTCTTTGTACTCCATACCATTGTCTGACCTCAAATATTTGATTTTTCTACCAGTCTGATTCCCTAGCTCTGCCTTCCAAACCTTGAACTTGACAAAGACTTTTGACTTATACTTTAGAAAATATACCCAAACCTTGCGAGAAAAATTATCAACAAATGTAACAAAATACCTAGAACCTCATAGGGATGGTTCTTGAGTGGGTCCTCATACATTAGTGTGGACATAGTATAGAATGCCTCGGGTCCTGTGTTGATCAGCCTGAAACTAACTCGTGTCTGTTTCCCAAGCACACAATACTTGCACAAATCTAGCTTGCATTTGCAAACACCCCTCATCAGTTCTCTTTTGCATAGTTTTGTCATGCCACACAAACTAATATGACCCAAACACATGTGCGATAACTTTGTAGTATCTTGGTCTGAATGTACTAAAATCTCTTCAGCCACTCCAACAACTCCACCTACAATAGTTCTCCATAATAGTTTGTAAGTGACCCTAGAAATCATCTTATCCTTCATCACAATTATAGCACATTTGCTTACTCTAAGAATATCATTGTCCCCATCAGCTCTATAGCTAAATCCTTTGGCCTGCAATGTCCCCAAAAAAATCAACTTTTTCTTCAAATCTGGTATGTACCTAACCTCACAAAATGACTTCACTACATCATCATCCATAAAAAATTTGATTTCTCCTATGCAAATAAGTCCACGTGCTTTATTATTTCCGAGATACACGAAGCCAAAATTGCATGCCCTGTATGTGGTGAACCATTCCCTGTTTGGTGTCATGTGGTAGGAACAACCGAGTGTCAATTATTCACTCATCTGCACTATGATTTGATGATACAGATAGTAGATCAATTTCAATACTATAACTAGATTCATCTTTATGTGCAACATTTGTAGATGTATATACTCCATCTTTCCCTACCGGCTCTCCAGGACTCCATTCATTGGGACAATCCATTTTGTAATGCCTAGTCTATTGGCACTTAAAGCACTCTACTGGTGTTCTGCCCCTTGAATTTGGTCTTTTCTCTTTGGCAGAACCTCTTGTGCCTTGTCTCCTCCCACACGCTTGACTCCTTTTCACATACAGACGATCACCTTGAGACCCTTCCCCTACATTCTCTCTTTTTTGAGTGTGGATAAAAGTGCATATGTGATCTCATCCAGTTTGATTGAGTCTTTCCCACACATCAATATTATCACCAATTGTTCATAGGAATTTGGCAAAGAACATAATAATATTATTGCTTTGTCCTCATCATCAACCTTCACATCAAGTTTCTGTAAAGCATTGATCACTTGATTGAAAGTGTTGAGATGTTGTTGCAAATCAACACTCTCCATCTTCAAGCCATAGAGTCTCTATTTCAAGTACAACTTATTTGTTAGAGACTTGGACGTGAACCGCTTATCTAATGTCTTTCATACCTCTATTGGTGATGTCAAATCCATAACATGATACATCACCTCATCTGATAGATATAGTTGTATGGTTCCTGCAGCCTTCTCCTTCAACGTTTCTCAATCTAGTTGATCCATACCATCTAGTTTATTCTCACACAACGCCTTTGATAGACCTTGTTGAGCCAACACATACTTAACCCTCTTTTGCCATAATCCGAAATTACCAGTTCCATCGAAATTCCTCACCTCGAATTTGGCACCTAGGTTACGAGGCATTTGATACCAATTATTGGACCAAACTACGACCGAGGAGCCTCCAACCATCGTGAAGTTCCATTGTTACTGGGTATTTTGAATAGAGATTCTGACTAGGAATTCCCCCTTCAACAACAAAATGTGTCACTTTGTTGAAAGAAGATTTCACAGTTGCAAGTTTATTTTTATTTGATTTTAGAGTGATGAGTGACGAACAACTTATTTAATTAGTGACTTTAATTATTTACTCCCTTTTCGGGTTCTTTTAACCATATCATAAAGGCCGGTCTCATTTTATTAAGTTAATCATACCATTTCTTACAAAAGATTGGTATCAAGGAATAATAAAATCAACAAAAGAATAAAATTAGCAGTTAATTATACCACTTCTTTCGAAGGGTTGGTATAAATAATAAAGCAATAACTAAATGTTAGTTGCAAAAATTAAATGACATAAAATAAATGTTAGTTGCGACAAGTAAATATTAGCGATTAGATTTATCATTCATCACTCTTTTATTGTCAAGTAACAATCCATTGATTGAATTTCACTTTTTGTATATTATTCATATGTACAAAGTTACAAATCATAAATTGGTTTGAACTTATGTTTTTAGGAATCCTAAATCAACAAATAAAATTTATAAGTAAACATTTTACTATTTTACACTTGCGCATCTTTTCAAGATTCAATTGTAATATAGTATAGGGTTATGTCGAACCAAAGAGAATTACATTAATAGAAGAAAATCATATAGGCATATTATAGCAAAAATAATGATTAACAACTTTTTCATGGTTTTGGTTATGTTGTTGCAAAAAAGTTAACAAAAAACATAAACTAATATTAAAAAATTCTTGAGGAGAAAATTGGTTTGAAATAAGGAATTATTTCTAGACTCAAATTATTTTGAAAAACATTAAACAAGTTATGTGTTATGCTTTTGGTTAATTCCACACACCAAGTCTAAATCCCCCATCTAGTGTCATAGTATGATAAGATAATTTTCAAACCTTATGTAATACACTAAATAATAATTAATTGACACTCGTCGAAGTAGGTTGTCACACCCTAATTCAGGCTCCGTTAACATTATTTAGCTTTGAACATAAGTTGCTTAAAATAGATTCTTTGATATGACAAGTGAATTAAGGTGTAGATTATACTTTGTACTTCACTTGTCAACACTTTAAGAAAAACATTTTTGGATCTTTAAATCAAGTTTTAGGTGATCAAGCTAAAACCGCATTAAGAACTTCTTAAAGAATCAAAACTTAATCAAAAGTAATAACTTAAATCTATTGAAATCAAAAGATGATACAACTGAAAAAAAGAAATAACATTACACTATAATCCAAATCAATGTGTAGGATCATGAGCCATCTATCCAAGGATGAGATATTTTTGGACCAAAATGAGATTACAAAATTAACTTTTGTATCACATTTGTCAACTCCTTTCTCCTCTTGAATTCTAAGAGAAAATTAGAAGAATTTACATAAAAACTAGCTTGGAATTGTGGCCCAAAATACAAGAATCTTATAGAGAAGTTTTTTGTGGAGAGAAGAAGTGAAGAATGGAATGTAGAATGTGTGTTATCTTTTTTCTGAAATGGTGGAAGAGAGCCTTTATTTATAGGCAACCAGGTAATCGCCTGACCCTCTTTTTGTCTACAATGGGCGCACCAAACCCTTCAGCATGAGTTTGGTCCTTGGCCAAACAGCTTAGTCAATTGCTTGTTGTTGACTCAACAAAGCTAATTGTGAGCTATTTGACCAGACTATTGTGTGCTATTCTGAAAAGTGCTCAGGGGCCTTGTCAAGTGAGGTCATGCATGATGTAATTGTTGCTTGGTGGCTAAGTCAAGTTGACCACTTGCTGGGTCCAGCCCGCCTGGCTGCTTAGTTGGCACTGCTCAGCTGCCTGCTTGAGCAGCTTGTCCTGCTCTGGCCAGGTGTGTGGTTCCAGTTGGGCGGTCCAAGTGCACGCTAAGCTGCCTACTTGAGCAGGTTGGCTTGTGTCAAGCTTGAGTCTAACCGTGTAAAGCTTGTGTCTAACTGAGCCAAGTTGGTGCCAGGTCAACTAGGTGGTCCTGTTTGTCCACGCCAGACTGCTTAGTGAACAACTTCATGTTTTTGGTCCATGCTTGTGACGAAGCACTTAACTTGCCATGTGTGCATCAAAAGTGGCTTATGTGGACACCTCCTTGCTTGACTATTTTTCTAATTTTTTTCTTTTCTTTGATTTTTCCTAAAAACTTCACACAAAGATTTGGAAAAGAGATGAACAAAATATACAATCAATGTGTGACGATTTATCTAAAAAGTGTTGAATTAAGTTGGTTTTGCATGAGTTACATTGGAAAGTGTATAAAAATTAGATATTTTTGGAACTTATCAGGTATGAGAAGGGTGGAGAGCCACAAGTGAGACATCACGTCTTGAACCAAAAACCTTAAGGCATTAGTTCCATGAGCCTCTTTTACTTATAAATTCTTTCACTCTTTCTTGCATATCCAATATGAGACTTCAGACTTGAATAAACCCAACAATTTCCCCCTCAAGTGTGGGTACCACACACTTTCCGGTCCACTCTCCCTTAACTCCGCCATGTCCCAGCCAAACCATCGGTCTGAACCGATTATTGAGAACAAGCGAGCAACTAAATAGTAAAAGAATATAGATAAGATAATAACACAAGGAATCTGGTAACGAGGTTCGGCCAATTGTGCCTACGTCCCCGGTAGCGTTGAGAGACTACCACTATGTATTATTAGAGAATTAGGATTTGTGTTTGACTATTGTTCTCCTTGTAACACTAAGTTTACATAACATAAATATATAGCTCTCTATCCCAACTCATTTACATCAGCCCAAACTCATAACTTATATTACTATTATTTAGAGATATGAGTCATTGTATAACTGTCTCCATTAGTGGGATAGTTTATTTTATCTATATGTCAACTTCCCACTATTTGAGTTTGGTCACATTGAAAAATCATTCAAAAATAGCAAAGCCTCATATATTTTGCCAATAACAAGGGCAATCCGTCTTTGCGCAATATTCCTGTAGTTTCAACCGGTTCTTTTATATGGCAACATATTGGAATCCCATGCAGGTGAGACCCCAACCTTGCATCTATCTGTTTTCTTTTTATTTCTTTCGTACATATATATATAATAGTTCATAGTTATTTGGGTGAACATCTATCTATTTTATTGTCTTTCTTTTATATATATATATATATATATTATAATACTATCTATATCTATATCTATACTAATAGATAAAGGGAAAACATAAAATAATTACTAATATTAATAAACATAAAATAATTATCCATGAAATATTTTATGTTTCTTTATTTCTATCTTTATAACTTCTAATTTCATATTTATCTACAGTAATCCTAATAAACATAAAATAACTACACATTGAGTATTTTATGTTTCTCTATTTTATCTATATACCGAATAAAAATTATAATATACAGTATATCCAATTTATCAAAATAAAATATATAAAACTTAAAAATTTGATAACATAAAGTAAAAATGTAAGTCGGCAGACACAAATTACCTGTCGCCACGCTAGTTATACTAATAGCAAATCAGTAGCTTATCTTTATTTATAGAGAAAAATATATTTAAATGATAGTTTAAGAGTTTTTTTATATTATCACTACATTATCTACTTTTCATTTTTAATTATCATTAAATTTTAAATAAAAATAATACAAATGAATGATGAATAATATACTAATTGTATATAAATATTTACATTGTTAGTGCATAGATATTACACTCTTATTTATAATAGTAATGTCAAATAACTTATTAGTATTAATAGTATGCATGTCATTTTTATATCATCCATTTTTGTTTTCTTTTTGCTGATAAAATTTCATATGTTTAAAAATAAAATATAACTAAAACGTTTTGAACCTAAAATATTTTTATGAGATTAGGTAGTACGGACGCGACCCATTTCATTGTTTCCTTCATGCTTTAAGGAGGAATATGATATATGACTAGTGTTAAACCTTGTTAATAATCTCATTTTCTTATGTAAAAATATTAAAATATTTTTAGGATTTGATTGTACGCCTACAACCCGTGTTATACTCTTCCTTCCTGATCCAAGTTGGAATGTGGTGTACCACCACTTTCAAACCTTTACTATTAAGTGCATTGAAAATTATCTATAAAATTAAATTCTTTTTATTTATTTGATAGTACGGCCACAACCGGTGTCATCTCTTCCTTCATGCGTCAAGCGTGGATGCAGTGAATGATTAATATCAAACCTTTGCTATTTATTCTACCAAATTAAATTAGGATTATTATATTTTTGAATATTATTTTAATTAATAAAAAATTAAATCAAATCAATCAACTACTCTTTTTAACTTAAAATTATATAGTATTAATTTTCTAAAGCATATATCGATACATATCATGAACATTAATTCTTATTAGACACCAAAATTATTTGTTTTATTAAAATTTAATTTTTAATAAAATAAATCAATGATATATTTAATTCATGCAATTTTCTAGAATACTGTTTTATAGGTGGACATGATGTTAATAACATTCCCAATCCTTAATTGACTCACGAGCTTAGAGCTCTTATTCAAAAGATCATTTTATCCTAAAATACATATAAAGATATTTTCTATGTTTTAATTACAAAAAAACATAGTTATGAGTATAAAGGGTTGTGTTGTTAAAACATATTTTGTTTTTCATCATGCATCAACATGTAACATATTCACTTGCTTACGGAATTTTGATTTGTTGTAACATATTCAGTTACCATTCAAATTGGCTCCAATCTCCATGGTGGTTTTGTTAGTTTTGTTGTAGCATCTCCAAAATGATGCAATCAATGTTTTATATAACAACATGAATTCTTGATATTCTCAATTGTTGAATTAGTGTCACTAAAAGGAAGTAAGTATACTTCCTGAAAAGAACACAAAATCAACATTAATCTCTAGCCATCAACGAACAATTTCTTTTGAAGTAGAATGGACAAGACTGTAACGCCCCGAAAATTATTCCGAAAAAAATCTTGCTAAAAAATGAGTATTTTTTTATAATGATGTCATATAAAATTTATTTCCTTATATTCATTTCATTTTCGGAACATCACTTTTAAGTAACATACAATGCAGAAAATCAAAAACCATTACTTAATGGTAATAAAAAATAACTCAATATAACTTCGAATCATACTTCATTAGAATATTATAAAATGTTGATATGAAGTACAAGGCGGAATCCTAATTGTCGCCCAAATAAAACTACTCACAAAATAAATACCCTACACAGGTACACTAATCAAAAGCACAAGGGTCTGTGTAGGTATAACCATTTCCCTCAATCCTCCATGCCCCCTCCTGGGACATCGAAAAGCGGTAACTCAGAATCATGGCAGAATGATCCATATGAACAAAACGCGAATAGAAGACAAACAGAAAGAAAATGGAGTCTGACATCTAATGAATATTACTCATTGACGGCATGGAATTATACGGAATATCACATCCAGATAGACATGCATAATAAACACAATATATACATCATATATAAAAATGCACAATGATGAATGATGTTATAATGAGTATAATAAACACAATATATATATCCAAAGAACTGTCCATTTCAGGACGGTGTCGTATCAAACACTTTCTGGGCATCCCCCTCATTGATCCTGATTGCAAAGAGGGGTTGTTAGAGATCGTCTAGTTTGCGCTGTGAGAACTGTCCGATCCAACAGAATACCTCATCCAGGATTACAAGGGACTCATCTCACCTAGACTCACCCTCAAGACTTTGTTGACGAATCACCGCCATCAACACCATCCCTCTCAACATCTCGGGGCTCGTTCGTCTCCCGTAAATTTCATCTCCACTACTTCATTATCCATAATGAGTATGCACACTAACCGAGGTTAGCCGTTTAAATCTTTTAATCATTATCTTATATGATCGGCCCAACCTAAGACATTTCCCAGAGGAATGCTTCTTGTGGGACCCGATCTTACGTAAACAGGTAAATAGAAGAATAACATCCCTACCACTACGAACCATCGCTGAATCACCCTGAACGACCACATGGCCAAGCCTCTTATTGTCAAACGACCTCGCTGCATGGTATCATGTAATCCTTTTTTGGGATCGCCCTAATCACCACATTACAGTCAGAAACCTAGCCCTAAATAGGCGCACGAACAAAGGTACTCATATAAAGTTTGTCAATTTTGGGCACCAGACTCAATCATCTGAGTCATGGTCTTTCCCAGGTATAAATACACTTCACACCTAAACTAGGACTATTGCCTAAGCAATCAAACAATCAGAAACAGTCAAAAATATTGTATGTCTCTCGCTCAAGAGAGAAACTGTCACTCTAGCGACGAACTCATCAAAACAGACACAATTATCTTCCTGGTTCTCACCCAAGCGAGGGACTATCGCTCAAGCGACAAATCCATCAAAAATTGGTCAAAATACTTGTCTGGTCCGTGCCCGGGCGAAATACGGTCGCTCAGGCGCCAAAAACGCCCAAAATGGGCCCTCTGGCCTTAACCTTTAACAAAGCAATTCCTTACTTTTATTACTTTCAAGAATTGCATATACTTATTTACCTTTACAACTTCTTGATGGCAAATAGGCCATTAGGCTCTCGTATATATAAGAGTTTATCATTCAGACGACTTAAAAGAAGTCATGTCTGTATGGCGCCCTCTCGCTCAAGCGAGAGCTGTCTCGCTCAAGCGAGGGCACATCCATTTTTGCGGAATTTGTGGCTTAAGCGAGAGTTGTCTCGCTTAAGCGAGAGCTGTCTCGCTTAAGCAAGAAAACAATCAATTTTCTTGGTGCCTATTTTAGCTCAAGCGAGAGCTGTCTCGCCCCAAGCTAAAACACTCGTTTTCTCTAGGCACTTCTCGCTCAAGCGAGAGCTGTCTTGCTTAAGCGAGAAGAGTCTGATTATCATTTTAAATACTTTTCTCAAAGAAAATATTTCTCATTTATATCACATGTTTTTAAACCTTGAATTTATTAATTTCACATAATATCATTCTCATAATAATAATTTAAACATTATAATTCAATAGTAAACATAGTATTTGCATATATAAACATGACATTTGCATATATAAACATAACATAAATCGATATAAGAAATATTGCTGTACTTAATCCAAACAATAAGGCAATTGATTAAATACAAGCTTTCTTAATACCCAAGTCAACTCCAAACTTGTGAGGGAGTTCGGGCTACCGGATCGAAACGGTCCATTGTTTTCAATCCCAATGCATTTTAGTTTCTTGGGTGGTGTTCCTTCATGGATAACCACCACAATACATGACATTTTAAGCTATCCTAATCATACAATTTAAGAAAGTATTCCTACAAAATCCAAGCACGCAATATAATTGATTAAGTGGGGGTTTTCTTATTAAACAAATATAACTCCAAACTTTTGAGATAGTTTAGGAGATCCGGGTGTCATATTCGGACACCACTATGTCACAATGTATTCTCCCTCACCTGAGTGTATCGGGTCGCAAGGTTCTCTGTTTGCAGGTGAGCTTACTTGATCCGATCTTCTCTCGAACTCTTCATTATGCCAAAATAACGTTAATTAGTTAATTGACGATAATTATTATGCTTACGAAATAACTTTTTACGCGAAGATAAAACTTCCGATTTAAAATGAATTTAATTGCTTTCGTCCATCAGATTCAAGGTTGAATATCCTTGAATCATCATTTGTCATTGAAAGTCTTACAATCAAATAACACTTTTTAAAGTAAGATTTTCAATAAAACTTATACCGAAATTATGTTGTAATCGATGGATATACACCAGGCTAGTTCCCAGGAAAGAGAGGTGGGTCGTAAAGACACCCTTAAATACCAAGTCTTTCCTTAGACAGAACTTTTCTAGACATGTATTCCCACCTCATTACATTTTTTCGATAATTCATAAATCTTATTTTTTGTAAGTAAAACATTTTTACTAAAACTAACCTTTTAAAATAAGACCATTAAGC
>NC_032027.1:15091503-15100929 GCF_001865875.1 Lupinus angustifolius | reverse complement strand
ATTAATTTCATAGTCATGAAAATAAATCCTAAGGTAAGACTTTCTACTACTTTAATATCCAAAACTTCATAACACTTTAAGTTTATGAAGTCAAGACTTTAAAATATCATATTTTATTCCAAATCATTATTTTAACTTGGAAATCAAAGAGTAAAATATGCTAAACCATTTTTAAACACAATACTTTCTAAAAATGAAACATTTTCAACAACAACTCATCAACATCATAAACTTTCAAGAATAAAATACAAACTTTTTCCTAAACACATTAAAGGTTCATTTGATGTTAAAATCATCACATTTAAACATATTCAGATACTGACAATAATTTATAATATTTTCAAAAAAATAACTCATCTAGCCTTGTCCAAAGATATAGATTTTCCATGTAAGAACAAGGAAGAAATTTCAAAATTTACAAAAGTCAAAAACTACATAAAGGTTCATATGATTTTATTATCACCCCTTTTAGTTATGCCTTCATAAAATACTCAAAGAACAAATATAAACTCTACTTTATGAACAACATAATAAAAGCTCATAACTTTCTATGAAGTATGAGAAGAGGAAGAAGAGAAAATAAAAGACTACGTTAGTTTGTATAGGAAATTTAGTGTAAAAATGAGAGAATAGGGTGAGGCATTTATAGGAGAGCCTCACCCTCATCAAATCAGAAAATTTAATGCAAAGTAAGTAGATTTAGAGTATCATAGGTGATGTGTCTAATGGTGGTAGAGTGAGAGGATTTGTCGATTGATTTAGGGGATTTTGTGTAAGAGAATATGTACTTTTGCTTGTTTAACAAGCAAGCTTCTTACATGAAAATGATGTGACCTTTTCGATGACACATTCTCGATTAAACCATTCCTGAGTATTGTCGGCTAATACCCGGTCGGATAATAAAAATCTCTTTCGATGACACATTCTCGATTATGCCATTCCCTAGTATTTTCGGATAATACCTGATCGGATAATAAAAATCTCCCGATTTCGGTTTAGGGTTAGAACTTCGAAACACACAATTCGGAATGAAAAATAATTAGAAATACATTCTGGACAAACTTAATGTCTATCTTGACTTGAAATAATATTTCGAAGCCAATGACACAACCGGAATTCGATTCCGAGTTACGGAACTCAAAAACACGTTATTGGGCCGAATTCGGGCGAATTTGGGCCCTTGGGTCCGACAGCAGCTCAAAAACTTTCCGTCACAGAAAATTACAAAACTTTACCACAAAATTGGAAATCACAAGACAAGACTAACACTCAACTAAGATTTAGTCTAATTCAATACCGATTAATTTCTATAACTAATCGTTGTTAAAATAAATAATTAATAAAACATACATAAAAAATTCACGGTGTTACAAAGACTACTTCAATTGTCTAAACTTTATTCCTAATGAGGAATATAATAGTCCATAGCCTCTTGTTGAAGTGCAGACACTAAAATAAAATGCACTGAGAATATTTAATGTCCTATAGATAAATCCTATATTAACATTAGCACAAGAGTATTTGAATAGCCAATAACTCTCTGGTCATTTGTATGTCTTTGATTTTCAAGAATCTTATCCAAATTGTGACTACTCTTATTTAAGTTCATTAAGTTTTTGTCTTAATGTTGAAACTTTAGTTTTCAGAGAATTTCACTAATATTATTTTTCTATTTTAGAAACAATTTTGAAAGTTTCATAAAGAAAAGATCAGTGAAAGCATTTTGAAGTTCATCAAATGAAGGTTTATATAGAGTTTCAAAATCACTTACCTCATCATCATCTGATTGATGAGATGTCATCAAGGACATGTGTACTTGCTCCTCATTTTCATGTTTTGAGTTGGAACTTCTATCATAGTGTTTCCATGCAATGTATGATCATCTTCCTATCTTCTTTACGGTTTCCCTTTGAAGGGATTCTTCTTGAGGGTGGAGCAGTCTACCTTGATGTGGCCAGGTCTCCCACACTCGAAGCATGTAAAGTTTTATCCTGATGTAGAAGCTTTATTACTTATAGTTAATCTCTTGGTTGGACCAGTGTTAGCGCCCTTGTTTCTTTTCAAAAATTTGTTGAACTTCTTTACTAGTAGTTTCATATCCTCCATTCCATCATTGTTTGTTTCATCTCTAGAGGTTTCACATGTGTCCACCTTCGCTTCTGAAGGTACATTCTTGTGCTTCTTCTCCTGTTCTTCACGTTGTTCGAGTTGGCTCATTTCTAACTCATATTTCTGCACTTTTCCAAACAAAGCAGCCAAAGATATTTTTGATAAACTTTTCTTTTTTGTAATGGTTGTCATGTTCTAGTTAGTGACCTAAGGACTTTAAGGTTGAGGTCACTATTTGATAAGACTTTTCCTAGATCGACTAGGTGGTTGGTAAGGTGAGTGAACCTTTTCTATAGATCTATAATTTTCTCTACAGGTTTCATTCTAAACATTTCATACTCTTAAGGTAGTCTATTTAATATGGGTCTATCAACTTCTTTGGTTCCTTCATGATCCATTTCTAGAGATCCTACATCCCCTTAGCGGGTTTGAAATTAGATACCATGAGGAACTCACCTATTTTGTCCTCGTCGTTCCAGATTGTTTTTGGTTTAGGTTCCTTTATACTATTGACAACCACATATGGAGTATATGGACCATCTTCAATAGTATTCCATATATCTAAATCTTGAGGTTCTATGAATATTCTGATGTAGATTTTCCAAAAATCGTAACACTCTCCAAAAAATCTTGGAGGGCGACTTATGTTGGAACCTTCTCCTAAATAAGATTTTGAGGCCATCTTAAAACCTCAGGATATAGGGAACAAATTACCCAACCCCCAATCTAAGCACGAGTGCCAATTGTAAGATAAGATGACAAACTAAGAGGGAGAGGTAAATTAGTTTATCTGGTATTTTTACAATTTATACCATATTTTTTAAACTTAAAATAATAGTTAGGGTAGAAATGCAGAAAATAATAAGTGCGCAAAAAATAAAATGTAGAATTTGTGAAGAGTAAAAAGAGAAAGATATATATTGATATTTTATATTGGTTCACCTTCTATTCCACTAAAGGCTACATCTAGTCCTCTTGGAAACACAAGAGATTTCAACCATGATGAATTGTCAATCTTTACAAATCTCACTCTAATACTTCATCTCTTATTGCACTCACCACAATCTCACTTTTAGAAGCACACCACTTTTAAAACACTCTTTCTCATTCACCACACCCTATGGTGAAATTGTACCGAAAATGATACAATTGAAAAACTTGATTCTAGGGCTATGATTGCTAAAAGTGTTTGAAAATTTTACCTAAAATAATCCTTGTATGTCAATCACTAAAGTATAACATGAATACTCAAGTGTTCATGTGTATAATTTCGGAAAACACTTGGAAACATGAATACTTGGAAGAAAACACTTGGAAACAACTTTTCATAATTTCGGAAAGTTTTGATCAAGTTGCTTGTAAAAGTGTATGAAAGATTGTTGAAAATGTTATGTGATTGATGTATTTTGAATCTAAATGCTAGATGCCTTTAAATAGGCTTTCAACTACCTATCATATCCATACATGAAGTTAGAAGTCGATTGTAGTAGCATCTCATTAATTTTGGGAGAACTTGTTTCAGTTTGAATTTGAGAAACTGTTGCAACAACTCTTTGTAATCGATTACTCAAGTGTATAATCTGTTACTAAAGTTTATATCCAATGACTAATCAGATACTCTCTTGAGGAATTGGTTACTCTCTTGCGTAATTGGTTACTCTGACTAAATTTTGTTTGGTAACTTATTACTCAGTTTGGGTGATCTGTTACTCTGTCATAGTAACTCATTACTCAGTTAGAGTAACATGCTACTCATCTTTTTGAAAGTTTAACTTCATTTTAAACAAAGTTTAATACTTTTTCAGAAAGGTTTTCCATGAGCATTTGGTGATACTTAAAGTAAAAGACTTTAGGATATAATTACCTATCTTAAAAGGCTAATAAATCTTGATCTTGTGTTGAACATTCTTCTAAGTCTCCAAGGATTTCATCTTTTTACTATTTTTGTGATGTTGATGTATTCATCAAAATCCTGTCATGGTCAAGATCAAGATGTTCTTCACACTATCATGAAAATCATACTTCTTGAAAAGCCTTAATAAAAAATGTTATTTTGAAAAGAACACAAAATAAAAATGTTATTTTGAAAAGAACACAGAATAAAGTCATCTCTTGGGTCACCAACTTAGAACTTCTTCAGAAGTAGAATGGACAAGACGACTTGCTTATCTAAAATTTATTCCAAATAAGAAAGATAAGAAGCCATAGCCTCTTGTTGAAATGCATACAATATAGTAAAATGCATTCCAAATATAAAATGTCCTAAATGTTATTCCACCATTAAAATTAGCACAAACATAAAAATATAAGCTTTATTATGATTTGTCATCCCAAAATAGCTAAATTTGTTGTCATATTAGAATCCAAAAATATTTTACAAATTTAATCTCCCTTAAACAAAATCCAATAATTAAAATTAGCTTAACAACAAAATTAAAGTACAAACTACAAATGTATTCAGACTTGTAAAAATTCAATAACAATGGACAATGTCTTTAGCATGTAAATATGTATACCTGTCAAAATTAGTCTATTAAAGTTTCAAATGTTGCTTCCCTAACATAGTTATATTTTGACCTAATCTTCAATTGCAATCTTACATAGAAATGTAAAAAAAAAAGTAATTGTAGTCAAGTTTTCTAAACTGGTGTTTTTAATAAAACTAGGAATATTTTGTTTAATCAATCATTTTCATTCTAAAGACATTGCCCATGTGTTATTATCTTCTTACATGTTCCATTTATATAATATTATTTACATTTAATATCATCTTTAAAGTAATTTTCTATGTTTAATGGATTTTGTTCAAAGTCAATCAATGATAAAAAATGATGGTGGATTCCAATTTGATGTTAAAGTTAGCCAATTTTGGGATGACAAAACAAGGTAGAGCCTTTATTGGTGTCTTCCAAGAACTATGTGGAATGACACTTCTTCAACTATTTAGGATTCTAGATTGATAAGGCTATGTACATATGTGAATACTCAATTTTATCCAACCTCTTTACAAAATTATAAAAATTCAAAATCACAACTTTTTCTGAAAGGTGCATTTTTCTAGATGTCCCAAAACCAGTTTTATCTTCAATTTTTTAATTACCAACTATTCCAAATTCAATTAGTAGTTTTAATAAAAACACATTCACTTGTATGATTTAAGATTCTTATGGAAAATATAATTATTCAGTCACAAACTTATAAACAATAGACAAGTAACATAAAGAAAGTGGAAAGTTTCAAACTTTCTATCTTTCATCACTTCTACGTGTAGTGTAGTCATGTTTGTTTCCATAATCAGATTTAAACCCCATATAAGAAGTAATTCTTCATTCATTAAATTTCATTTTCTTACATGCCCAAGCCGAACCATCAACTCTGATACCATTTGTTACCATTTGTTGGACCAGACTGCAATTGGGGAACCTCCAACCACCGGGCAGTTCCGTTGTTAGGGGTATGGGAAGATGAGGAACCACAACTAAGACACCACCTCTTGAACTAAAACCTTAAGGTATTAGTTCCATGGTCCTTCTTAGATATAAGCTCTTTCACTCCTACTCGCATATTTAATGTGGGAGTTCACACTTGAATAAACCCAACAGAGGCATCAGTCGGTAAGGTAACGCACATGTATCAAATAAGCAAATAGAAAAGTAAGCAATCACCATACACTATACAAAAAGAAAGCTTTCAAAGGAGAAGTAGCAATACCTTAGTGATCGGAGATAAGCGTTGACAATAATTGAAAGATCCAAAAGGGGGAATTTCTTATTGAGCTTAGCCTTCACTAACCCTGCGATGGTCTGAAGGCATAATTCATGAGCCAAGGTCACTACCGATATCACACTATCACCATTGTCAGAGGGATCAATGGGTGTCCCATTGCACAGTATGGTAAAAAGGGCCACCGATTCAGTCCGGCGAAGGAAAAGAGTAGCTGAACACTAACCCGACTTCAGTGACCACCATCAATACCACCTTCCCAGCCCTACCCCATAACCCCAATCACCTCCAAACCCTATTCGATTATTCATCTTTCGAACATGCATGAAACCATGGTCTCAATGACGCCATCGAGAGGGAGAACAATCTCCAACAACTCATCGGCCTCAAAAGTCTAATCAGGCTCGAGTCGCTCACAAACCATCTATGACGCAAACGAGACGATAGTCCCAAATTCGCACCGTCACTAAGACCTCTTGGCCGGCTTGGCTTTTGTCTTCAAGAACTTACCGTAACCGGGGTGGAGAAGAAGAATTCACCATCACTGCCGGTGGAGAAGAAGAACTCGCCATCGCCACCTCTCGCTGCCGTTATGGTCGCCATTGCCGCTGTAGCGGAGAAGAATATGAGGTAGTCAACTTCATGGCCGCATGCTTGGAGTTGGCTGTCTCTTGCTGGCATGAAATCGCCACCACCATTGATGAAGGTGAAGAAGAGAGCTAGATTTAGGGATTTGAATCCCTTTTGGGCATTTTTGTTGGGGATTGGGGATGATAGTGTATGTTACCCCTTTTAATTTACTCCATTCATTTAAACCTCCTTCCTTTTTTTTCTTACTAAATTCTTTTATTTCTTTAATATTTATTTACTTAAATTTTATTTGCTTTTATTATTTCTAATATTATTTATTTAGGCAATTCCAATAAAATGAATGTTAACTGTATGTTCCCTATCTCATACCTATTAAACAATAACTCTACTTTTATCCTATGTTAACATTTGTTTTGATTAAAATAAAACTTAATAATAATATATGCTCTAAAAAATAATTTTTTTATAATTGTTTCTTAAAAATTTTAAACATTTTTAAATGAGTTTGATAGTCCGATCTATGACATGTATCATCTTTTCCTTTCCGCTCTAAATGTGGAAAGTCATTCAATGATTAATATTGTCTCTTTGCAATCAATTTAGAACTTCTTTTGAAGTAGAATGGATAAGACTACTTGCTTATTAAAGATTTATTCAAAATTAGGAAGATAAGAAGCCATAGACTCTTGTAGAAATGCAGGCAATATAGTAAAATGCATTCCAAATCTAAAATGTTCTAAACGTTATTCTGCTATTAACATTTTTTTTAAAGCAAAGGTGCAACTACACCCAGAATATATTAACCAAGAGGATCAAATTACATGTTAATGAACCTATAGTTAGGAAGGCCTAATCTATTTCTATTGAACTCATCCTTTATGAAAGAAGGATAGTTGGTCCAAGAGGACTTATGCCTAGAAAGGATAGCATAGTATGCTAGTTTATCGGCACAAGAATTTCCCTCCCTAAAAATGTGCGAAATAAGACAATTCATAGATAACAACTTTGATTTGCAAATTTCCCAAGCAGTGCTGATCTTCCAGGGGACTTTAGCTTTGTTGTTGAAGATTTCCACCACTGTTGTTGAATCACATTCGATCCACAATTGGTTCCAACCATTGTTGCAGGCTAACTTCACAGCTTGTATCACAGCAAAAATTTCAGCATATAGAGCAGATTGATAATCAATAAACTCAGCAAAACAGGCTATACACTCCCCATGATTGTTTCTAAAAATTCCACCAACACCAGCCAGACCAGGGAAACCTTTAGCAGCCCCGTCGGTGTTAACTTTTATCCATCCCTCCCTAGGCCTTTCCCAAACAACTTCAACAATTCGAGGAGCCTTGCTTATCCTTAAGGGAGTTTGGAAATTTCTGAGAAGCAATAATTCAGCAACAGAGTAAGAAAGAGAAGTAGACTTAGAGCATATGCCAGAAAAAGAGGATGCTCTTTTTATCTTAGCAATAGCCTGATTGATAGATATGATGTGGTCATTGAATCTGGTTTGGTTTCTGCAGTACCAGATAGTGGCAATTGTGTGCACCACACAAGCAATAAAAATTTCCCTGGTTTGGCTAGAGAAATTCCTACTTTCATTACAAATTAATTGAGGAAGAGTCTGGTTTGCTGTATAAGTACCAAAGGTGAAGAAAAACCAATCCCAAATAGCCAAAGCAAACTTGCAATTAAAGAAGAGATGATCCATGTCCTCCTAGAACTCATTGCATAAATTGCCCTTAGAGACTAAGACCAATCCTCTCAATTTGAGATTTTCATCAGTTGGCAATTTACCAAGCATAAGTCTCCAAGTGATGAACGATTGAGAGGGAGGGATGTTTAGAGACCAGATTAGATTGCACTAGTCAATAAGAGGCTGCTTGGTTGTAACATGATCATAAGCAATCTTGGAGTGAAGGTCACCCTCACAAGAATTCTTCCAGACCAATCTGTCCAAACCATTATGCCTCAAGATATGAGAGATGCTAGAGACCACAGTAGGGAAAGTTCTAATCATAGGGGCAGGGATTAACCACTTTGAGTCCATGACAAAATTAGCCACTTTGGCCTTTAGCTTAGAGTGCAAGTTCAAAGGAATTTGCAGAGAGTCTACCATAGTTATCCTAGTCCAATTATCAGTCCAGAAGTTAATCTTTGTGCCATCCCCTACCAACCATATAGAATTCTCAACAACCTCTATCCAATTGTTCTTGATTCCAATCCATATAAAGGACTTAAATTGTCTATTAGCAGCAGAGTTTGTTGAGCCAAACCTCTGCCTACAGAAGCAAGCCCAAGTCTGATCAGAGGCTTTTAACTCCCAAGCTAGCTTTAGGAGCCCAGCCTTGTTCAAATTATTGGTGGATCTAATACCAAGCCCTCCTTCCTTTAGGGGAGCACAGACTTTGTGTTCCAAGCAACAGTAACCAACTTCCTTACTCCAATATCACTAGACCAAATAAAGTTTCTCATTCCTTTGTCAACCATCTTCAACAAGTTTTCAGGCCACTTATAAATTTTGAAACTATAGACAAGCATACTTTGTATTATGGATCTAACAAGTTCAACTCTGCCCATGATGGACAAAGTGGAACCCTTCCAAGTGGCAAGCTTAGCCAAAATTCTATCAGCTATTGGTTGAAGATGAATCTTCTTAGGCCTACCCTTAAACAGAGGGATGCCTAAATAATGAACAGGCAGAGAGCCCACAGAAAAACCAAGATAGGAAGTCAGGGAAGCCATTTTTCTAGGACTAGAAGAAGCAGTATAGAACTTACACTTAGAATTGTTGACATGCTGACCAGAAGCCTCAACATAGTCTTTAATCAACTTCTTAAGCTCAAACAACTCAGCTTTCTTACCTTTACAGAAGAGTAAGATATCATCAGCATAGAGAATATGGCTAGGAGTTTGAAGACCCTTGGGACCCGAAATTGTAGAAATTTTTCCTTCTCTGACCAAATTGGAAATTCCTCTACTCAGAGCATCTTCAGCTATACAAAA
>NC_032027.1:15083556-15091403 GCF_001865875.1 Lupinus angustifolius | reverse complement strand
TCAAGGCAGGGAGTTTTAGCAGGTAATCTGGTACTTCTGCACTCATGAGCACCAAGCACCACATTGAAGTCACCAATACAGCACCAAGGGCCAGGATTAGCCTCCATGACACTCTGAACATCAGACCATAAATGTCTTCTTTGCAGAAAACTGTTATTAGCATAAACCACACATAAGAAGATCCTATTATTTTCTATGTTTACCTCCATAGCAATTTGTTGGTCCGAATTGCTGAGAATTGAAGGGTTGAAATCATACTTGCAAAGACCCCATATGGAGGGCAATTGATGACCTCTATTATTAGTCACAAAAACCTTTAGCTTGAGCTCTTTCCACACCAAGTCATTGACAGAATCAGTAGAATCATTGGCTCAACTATGAACACAAAATCAGGATTATTGGAATCACACAGGTTCTTCAAAAAGAGCCTTGTCTTGGTACTACCAAAACCTCTACAATTCCAGTAGAGGATTCTCATTTGTTAGACTTGAGGTATCCTCCCCTTCGGGTTTGGTGCACCTTTTGCTTATTGCTACTCATTTTCATTTTTTTCTTTTGAGCCTTTGATATAACCGGGGTGTATTCATCCCTTTCCTCCTCAACTTCACTTTGATCAGCCCAAAGTCTCCCAACTAGTCTTATGTCTTGTGCCACCTCTTGATTAGCAATTTCAGTTGTTTCTTGCACAATCATGTTATCATTAGATGACAAAGAGAGGTCTTCATCCTCAGAAGGAGATTCCCCTTCTGAGTGAGCCGAATTAGACCCCTTCCCCTTTAGGCCATTTCCTCTATAATGTGTGTTAACCTCCAATTTCTCCATATCATCCAGGTTGATCTCCTCTGTGTTATCAATTTCCAAATTGATAATTAGATCCCTCTCAACCATGTTTGCTGCATCAACATTGGATGTTTCTAGGACTGTTTTATTAGCCAAGTCCTGCTCTAGCAATTGATTTTTGGTCATTTCAGGCAAGTTGGCCCCTGCTTCCCCAACTTTTTTCTTAATGTTTGACTTAACATTCTTCTCAACTGTATGCTTGCCTCTACGACAGTTGGAAATGTTATGCCCGATTGCCAAACATTCATTGCAGAACTCTGGAAGATTCTCATAATCAATGTTGACAAAGAAAGCAAATCCCTCTCGCTCTACCAAAATTTGATCTGGGAGCTTAGCTTTGAGATCAATTTCCACAAGCACCTTTGCGAAGTGACCAAAGGATCTGTTACTCGTTGCCATATCCAAAGATATTGGAGTGCCTATACCACCAGCAATGGAGTATATTATCCTTGGACTCCAATATTCTTGGGGGAGGTTGTTGATGCGGATCCAACATTGAGTGTGGGATAATTTTTGGAGGTTGGGATTGAAATCAGGTGTCCATAAGAACAGCTTTAAGAAACCTTGGTTTCAAGCTCCAAGATCCAACAGAGCATATTTTCCTCATGTCCTCCAAAGATGAGAATGAAAAATCATAAAACCCTTTGCCCAGAGATATCATCGACCATTTCCCAACCATGTTCCACATAGTGGTAAGCTTACTCTTCAGATCTGTAAACTTCAATGGAGTGTCTCCTTTAGAGAAGATGATCCTTCCGTGCAGGTGAGTTTTACAACGGATTAAACCTTCTTGATAATCTGATTCCGAGATCTTTATGGCTATGGCATCACCCTTCAGGCAAGGCTCAGGGAGCTGAGAAGGAACTAAGTCAGGAGTATTATTTAGAGCTTGAATGAAGGATTTTTTCCCTCCCTGTGGTTGAATCACATGATTGGCCTTCGTTGGTTCTTTGTGCAGAAGTATTGGAGCATTGTTCACCCCAATTAAACATTTCCATGGAATAGCATGCTTTGTGCACGACATGATTGGGAAGAGATAGATAGAACAAAAGACAGAGATGTAGCAGATCCAAGAAAATTGGAGATTCCTTTCCAAGAGATTAGGAGATTCCAAGAAATTAGGAGATTCTAAGAAGAAGAGTATAGTTTTGCCCTAGCAGAGGCATTTTCGAAAAGTCAATAGTTTTCCTGCTATTAACATTAACACAAACATGAAGATATAAGCTTTATCATGCTTTATCATCCCAAAATAGCTAACTTTGTTGTCATATTAGAATCCAAAAATATTTTACTAATTTAATGTCCATTAAAAAATCCAATTAATTAAAATTAGCTTAACAACAAAATTAAGGTAAAGACCACAAATATATTCAGACTTGTAAAAATTCAATAACAAACAGCATGTAAATACGTATACCTATCAAAATTTAACTACTAAACTTTTGCATTGTTGCTTCCCTAATATGGTCATATTTTGACCTAATCTACAATAGCAATCTAACATGGAAATGTGAAGAAAAAAAAGTAATTGTTGTCAAGTTTTATAAAACCTTGTTTGTAATAAAACTAAGAATATTTTGTTTAGTCAAGCATGTTTTCATTCTAAAGACATTGCCCATATGTCATTATCTTCTTACATGTTCCATTTATATAATATTCTCTATCTTTAATATCATCGTTAAAGAAATTTTCTAGGTTTAGTGGATTTTGTTCAAAGATAATTAATGATAAAAAATGATGGTAGATTCCAATTTGAGGTTAAAGTTTGTCAGTTTTGGGATGGCAAAACAAGATAGAACCTTTATCTGTGTATTCAAGAACTATGTGGAATGATAACTCTTCAACTATTTAGGGTTATAGAGTGATAAGTCTATATACATGTCTTAAACTAGTTTATATAAAAAATAACTAATTCAAATTTATCACATATTTGTATAAGCAAGAAACTATTATACATTGGTAAGGGCTCCTCCTATTTTCTTCAACAAGTACTATTACATAAATTCTTGTTTTTCATGTGGGATACACGTGTAAAATATTCATGGATTTACTAAATGTGGTTTTGTTGTAACATCTTCACTTACCATTCAAAATGTCTCCAATGTGGTTTTGTTGTGGCATCTCCAAAATGATGCAATCAATTTATAAAACAAGAATCTAATTATAACAATTTAATTTTTTGATATTCCGGATTGTTGAAGTAATTTCGTTGAATGCAAACTTCTAGAAAAGCCTTAATAAAAAAATGTTATTTTGAATAGAAAACAGAATAAATTCACCTCATGTGTCACCAATTTAGAACTTCTTTTGAAGTAGAATAGACAAGACTACTAGCTTATAAAAAATTATTCAAAATGAGGAAGATAAGAAGCCGTAGCCTCTTGTTGAAATGAAGACAATATAGTAAAATGGATTCCAAATATAAAATGTCCTAAACATTATTCTACCATTAACATTAGCACAAGCAGGAAAATACAAGCTTTATCATGCTTTGTCATCCCAAAATAGCAAACTTTGTTGTCATATTAGAATCCAAAAATATTTTACTATTTTAATATCCCTTAAAAATCCAATATTTAAAATTAGCTTAACAACAAAATTAAAGTAAAGACTATAAATGTAGTCAGACTTGTAAAAATTCAATAACAAATGGACAGTGTCTTTAGCATGTAACTATGTATACCTATCAAAACTTGACTATTAAAATTTCCAATGTTGCTTCCGAAATATGGTCATATTTTGATCTAATCTAAAATAGCAATCTTGTATGAAAATGTAAAAAAATAAATGTTATTATAGTCAAGTTTTCTAAACGCATGTTTGTAATAAAACTAGGAATATTTTGTTTAGCCAAGCATATTTTTATTCAAAAGACATTGCCCATATGTTATTATCTTCTTACACGTTCCATTTATATAATATTCTTTATCTTTAATATCATCGTTAAAGTAATTCTCTATGTTTAGTGGATTTTGTTCAACAACAATTAATGATAAAAAATGATGGTGGATTCCAATTTGAGGTTAAAGTTTGTCAGATTTGGGATGACAAAACAAGATAGAACCTTTATCTGTGTATTCAAGAACGATGTGGAATGACAATTCTTCAACTTTTTAGGGGTATAGAGTGATAAGGCTATATACATGACTTAAACTAGTGTATATGAATGGTAAGGGCTCTTCCTATTTTCTTCAAAAAGTACTATTATATAAATTCTTGTTTTTCATGTTGGATAAACATGTAAAATATTCAGGGATTTACTAAATGTGGTTTTCTTGTAACATCTTCACTTACCATTCAAAATGTCTCCAATGTGGTTTTGTTGTGGCTTCTCAAAATGGTGCAATCAATTCATAAAACAAGAATCTAATTATAACAATTTAATTTTCTGATATTCCGTATTGTTGAAGTAATTTCATTGAATGCAAACTTCTAGAAAAGCCTGAATAAAAAATGTTATTTTGAATAGAAAACAGAATAAAAACTCACCTCATGTGTCACCAATTTAGAACTTCTTTTGAAGTAGAATGGACCAGATTACTTGCTTATAAAAAAATTATTCAAAATGAGGAAGATAAGAAGCCATAGCCTCTTGTTGAAATGAAGACAATATAGTAAAATGTATTCCAAATATAAAATGTCCTAAACATTATCATGCCATTAACATTAGCACAAGCAGGAAAATATAAGCTTTATCATGCTTTGTCATCCCAAAATAACAAACTTTGTTGTCATACTAGAATCCAAAAATATTTTACTAATTTAATATCCCTTAAACAATATCCAATATTTAAAATTAGCTTTACAACAAAATTAAAGTAAAGACTATAAATGTATTCAGACTTGTAAAAATTCAATAACAAATGGACAATGTCTTTAGCATGTAACTGTGTATACCTATCAAAACTTGACTATTAAAATTTCCAATGTTGCTTCCCAAATATGATCATATTTTGACTTAATCTACAATAGCATTCTTACATGGAAATGTAAAAAAAAGAAGGTAATTATAGTCAAGTTTTCTACACCCATGTCTGTAATAAAATTAGGAATATTTTGTTTAGTCATGCATATATTCATTCTAAACACATTGTCCATATGTCATTATCTTCTTACATGTTCCCTTTATATAATATTCTTTATCTCTAATATCATCGTTAAAGTAACTCTCTATGTTTAGTGGATTTTGTTCAACTACAATTAATGATAAAAAATGATGGTGGTTTCCAATGGT
Source organism: Lupinus angustifolius (assembly GCF_001865875.1). Lineage (NCBI taxonomy): Eukaryota > Viridiplantae > Streptophyta > Magnoliopsida > Fabales > Fabaceae > Lupinus > Lupinus angustifolius. The sequence goes on along the minus strand of NC_032027.1, from coordinate 15,086,329 downwards.
AAGGGCTCCTCCTATTTTCTTCAAACCACTTTCTCCAACCTATCTTAGACATCAATTCTTGGGAAATCTAATGGTTTGAAGTAGTGAGTAAATTTAAACCATTAGATTTCCCTAGAATGGATGGATAGGATAAGGAAGTTTAAATCTTAGAGTAAGTGAATCTTCACTCTTATATAAATTCTTGCTTTTTATGTTGTATATAGATGTAAAATATTCAGGGACTTACCAAATGTGGTTTTGTTGTAACATCTTCACTTATCATTCAAATATTCTCCAACGTGGTTGTGGCATCTCTAAAATGCTGCAATCAAGGCTTTATTAAACAAGAATCTAATTACAACCACTTGAGGTTCCTCTCATTATATGCCTATCTTCAACCATAATTTTTCGTTTCTAATAGTTCATTTGACTTGAAAAGGACAAAACTTAAGGGTTCGACTTCTGAGAGTAATATTTATTGGGAGAAATAGTCCACGAAAGGGATTAGTTCTTTATCCATAAGGTTAGAAAAAATCTGGATAGAACTTTTTTTTGAGATTAAACCTCACAATGATCAACCTATCAAAACTAAAAATCAAATAATTTTAGCATAAAATTAAATACAAATATGATTGTATATTATTCCGAAGGAAAAATTATAACCTATAGCATATCTTCAATACAAAACTTTTCACAGATTTCAGTCGAGAACCCACCAGACAAAAAATGTAACATAAGTAGATACGGAGTTATGTTGAAATGAAAACAAATTTCTAAAATACATAAGAGTGAGGAAGATCTATAGCACTAACGAAGAACATGGCTATTATATACTTTAAAAAAAAGTAATAGAAATAAGTTTCTCGAGAAGCTTAGATAATAAATTATAAGGAAAAAGCAAGAAAACAAATGATAAAAGATGAAGAAAAAAGGCAATTCGCAAATTCATAAAATAGGAAGAGAAAAGGCAATACGAAAATTCATAAAATAGGAAGAGAAAAGGCGATACAAAATTCATAAAATATTCATTATCTTATATCCACATGTTTATACAAAATCAACAAACATAAATATAAATCTAAGCATATAAAAGGAAAAAATTAAATAGAATAAGGAAAAGAAGTTACTTTATTCTTCGACCTAAATGTTTTGTTCCATACCACCAAAGTTGCTCCTTTGGCACACAAGTGCATTTTGATTAGTAGCATTGAGGGTCTATTTATATGTAGTAAGAGAATTAAAAATTCAATCTTAGACGGTGTGGGACTTTGAATATGTATACAAAACTTTCATCTCATTGATATCCTCTTTTATTTTTCTATGTACAACGATTGGATCTATTTATTTGTATAATATAGATTGTTAATTTGGCAATCATATTTCAATATTGTAAAGTTGAATGGGTTATGCTTGCAAGCATTGCTAGTCTTTCTTTTTGTTTTTATTCATGTTGTCAAAACTTCGCAAAGTTTTTTAGTGCATCAAATAAGATAGAGTGAACTTTGGGCCCTTACCTAGTCGACCATCACTTTCCCCGTCAATTGTCATCCTACCACCCATTCCAACACCATGAATAGGCATGTCAACATTGTAAATAAAACACCCCATAAGTAGAATATGTATGTCATCATATTTATTATCACTATGCTTTAACATTTTCTCCACCATAATTGTCAACTAATGTAGATCCAATGTCCCCGCTCATCGTTGTCGTAGCCTAGAAGAAGAGACCTAATCTAATTCGGTCTATGATAAGTGCCAAAAGTATACACCTTTCACTATCATTCTATGACACTTATCCTATGCAAATTGTAGAAAACCAACTTAAATTAACACTTTTTAGGTGAATTTTGCATGATTAAATAAATTGGTTCTTTATTAATTCTTGTCCAAGTTTTCTTTGATTTTTGTAGGAAATTGAATATTAAAGAATAAATTCAAAGATGGATAAGAATTCAAGCCAAAATTGAAGACAAAAGCTCAAAATGAATTGCTAAAAGTAATCAAGTTAAAGCATGCCATGCTATGTGCTTAATTTGGTTACTTAGCCTTGAAGAAATGTAGCTTACTTCGTCTTGAAGAAACCTATGTTAAGGTAGGCCAAGCAATTTGCAAAAATCAAATGCTTACCTTAACTTAAAGAAAAAAGGTTGTTTCACCATGAAGAAATCAAGCACAGAGCTGTCAAACCAAGCCAAGCACCAAGCACCAGGCCAAGTCAGCCATGCACCATGCACTAGGACAGGTCAACCATGCACCAAGCACTAGGCTAGGTCAGCCAGGCACTATGCACCAGGCCATGTCAGCCAGGCATCAAGCACCAGACTAGGTCAGACAGTCACCAAGCACCAGGCCAGGTTAGACAACACCAAGCACCAAGCCAGGTCAGCTAAGCTGGTGAAACAGGCAGCTGAGCGTAGAACCAGTCAGCTGAGCGGCTGAAACATGCAGCTGAGCGGGGAACCAGGTCAGCCAAGCTGCTGAAACAGGCAGCTTAGCGGGGAAACAGGTGGGCTAAGCGGCTGGCGCCCCAAAAAGGTAATTTTTTGGTCAAATCATGGAACATCTTACTTTTTCTTTGCTTAAAGGCCAAGAACATGACCTCATGGATGACATAAGGCTATGACAAGAAGGAGGAGGTGTCACCATGCATGTAACCTAGCCCACCATAGGGGTCAAGTAGGGGCCAAAGTGGCTCTTCATAGGGGCCAAAGGTGAGCAACTTACTTGCCAAACAAGGCAGCTGAGCATCCAACACCTTGGCCTATAAAAAGGCACGAAATTCTCATTTGAA
>NC_032027.1:15066025-15083456 GCF_001865875.1 Lupinus angustifolius | reverse complement strand
TTTAATACCAACCTTCCTTAAGGAAGAGGTTTGGTTTGTTAATAAAATGAACCCGAAAGGGAGTAAATAAATAAAAGGTCACTAAATTTATTATTCTTTTGTTCTTTATTTATTTATTTGTATCTAACAACTAACTAGTCATCACTTTTATATATTAGGATACCATTAAACCGGTGTTGGAATTTATTGCACAAAACCGAGATGGTATTCAAAGGTACTTAATAATTATGTAATAGGTAATTGTTTCGATACCGTTAGAATTTATTCTAACAAAGCCGAGATGGGGCAAAGAAGGAATGACATATTAACATGATTATTAAGAAAGTAAGTTGTAACTGAAATATTCTTGAAACCATTATACCGGTATCTGAATTTATTCTAACAAACCGAGATGGCGAACAAAGAATAAAACCGAGTTCTCTTACTTACAAAAGGAACATAACGAAAATGAGAGTATTAGTCTTTCAACAAATTGACACTACTGTCAGGACTATTTGTTGAGAGAAGAAAACTCCCAACTAAAATAACCACCGAATAACGCTTTCAACAGTCTACTTATAACATCGTACTTCCATATTTATAGAACTACTTTAGATTGCCTATGAAAACCTTGACTAACCAAGAAGTAGCCTCCCAAAACCTTTTTGCAATCAACATCACTTTGCATTTGCTTAACATTGTGTGAGTTGAGTCACGAGGACTCAATGAGTTCAGCATAAGCCTAACGACTCAATGACAATGTATAAAGTACCTACCAACGAGATTGTCACACCATCACTAAGAATCAAAGTCACAATCATGTGGACCATGAGTTGAATACTTACCAATTGAACCAATGGTCGAACCATAAACTATGAACTACTACTTTCACATATTCAATGACTATTCGTTTATTAAAACATTGCAAGTTGCTACTAAGTATATGGAAAATCCAACCAATTTTATAACGAGTAAATACCTACTTCATTCCTTTTAGATTTTTGTGCCAGCCTTTATATTTCCCAAAAAATAAAAAAACTCACTTTAATATCCAAAGAAATGTATCATGACAAAGAAGGACAATGGGTATCCAGACACATAGGAACGCTTGGGTAATATTTGCAATAGATCTAGTATGGATTGGTGATTTTGATCCCATGGATAATAAGGGCCATGGATTATTTAATGCTACTACTAAATGGGATAGATCCAGTAATATGGTACCCACACCCGCGAGTACCTTGACCCATAAAATTAAATATTTAAGTCCTAAATAGCTTCTAAAACCTAAATAGGAAAATCTTGAACACTAATATTCTAACACACAACCGCAAATTCATAGTGACTCTTATTGTCTCATTTTAGTCTCTATATTCTCACTAGGAATAGCAATGGGGGGGGGGGGTCGGGGTCGGGTTTGCACATACCAAACCCGAAATTCAAAACTTGAACCCGAACTCAACGGGATTGAAAATAAAGATATCATCCCCGAACCCGTCGGGATTTGGGTAACCCGAAAATTATATAGATACTACGGAAAGTATGATACCATTTTCGTTTCATTTTTCTCTAGCATTTCTATTTTCTCTTGTATTATTTCATTTTTTTTTATGTTTGAAGATCCAATAGTATGTAAAGTAAAATTAGAAATTAAAAACCATGGACACATGATAGAAATTTCAATTTTAAATTGAATTACATTACTTCGGGACAGGTTTGGGTTATGGTATTTGTTCTACCGAACCCGAAAATTAAACTCGGGTAAAACCCGAACCCAATCACATCGAATCATAATGCAGCTACATTTGAACTGTATTTGGACCGCATCGACCACATCAAATTCAAATAAATTTTTTAGTCACAACAAATTTATATTGTAATCGTAGCAACCACAACCATAATTGAAATAGCAGTAACCGTAACCATAATTTAAAATACTATTCTACAGTGTAACTTTAAACTCAATTACAGAGCTATAAGGAGACATAAGGAAATATAGAATCGATTGTACTATGAATAAACTCTACAAATGTACCTACTAATTACATGTTATGATCTCTATATTAGTTGACAATTTACACAATTATTGCATATTCTCCAGAAATGACAAGGTTGCTAAACCCGAACCCGAAAATTAAACTCGGGTAAAACCCGAACCCAATCACTTCGGGTTTCCCCCGTTAATTTCGGGTTCGATTTGGGTGGGTACCCATAGGTTCGATTTTCATTGTCATCCCTAGTTCTCACTACCTCGCTCATATGCTCCCACTTTCTGACACTCCAACCATCCTCTCTCAGTCTCTGCCATGGACTCACAAACACACACTCATGTAGTCTCGCATTCTCGCTCCATCCTTCTCACCATCTCTGTCAAGGATTCATGGTTACGAACTTCTACCTAGAGCCCAAACCAACATCAAGAGTGGTCGTTTGTCTAAGTCGTCATCGACCATAACTGTTATCTTCACCTAAGTCAGTATGAATTAATAGATACTCATGGATCCACTGGATATCAAAGGACCTGCAGTTAGCAGACCAAACAGTTACTCATGCGGGTCCAAGACAAAATCGGGTGAACGAGACAGATCTGAGTAGTGCACTATCTGGGTCTATACAGACTCATTGTCATCCCTAGCTATGATCGAGGTTAGTCCCTACCCTTAGAAATCAGTGTTAAAAGTTAACCAAAGTGCATACTTGCAATGTTAAGTATGTGAGATAGAATCGCCTAGTTTCCACCATGGAATAATTAAGTGAGGTCTACACATAGATCGAATGACGCAATTATATTCTATCATAAATTATGTTCATTAACAACACATTGATTTTTAACTTTTTTCTAATTATTTCACCTATAGTTTTTCTTGATTTCCCTATATCTCTAGAAATTGTACTGACATTCTTTTGATCTACACTTGTAACTAAGACTAACCACTTTTGATTTACTCTCTTTATTGGGACTTCTAATGGTCTCTTCCATACATGCTCAAACTACTTAAGGTGTGATTCTATGATCTTTTCTACAATAAGAGCTACCTAAATTTCTCTCTAATATATTCATAATCATATCTTGTCTAATACATCTACTCAACAAATGCAACATTCTCATTTTTGCAACAATGAATATATTATCTTATTTGCATTTTAAGTTGAACATTTTAGAGTATAAATATTACAAAAGCATTTTGGAAAAAAATAGCATATGGATTTAATACATATACACTAACAGTGGTTTTTACACTTTAAATAAATAATTTATCATTCATATATTAATTATCATTAATTGTCAAGAAAAAGTAATACGAATCAGTGGTAGTGAATAATATGTTAATATTATAAATTTTTTTACACTGATAATACATTACACCACGTGATTTTAACTTTTCATAATAAATCTGGAAAACAAATCTTATATTGTTCTCGACTAATAGTGTTAATCACATTTGCATAATTAAGTACTCGACGATGTAATAATTTCCCGTAAATGCAATGATCATTTTTTTATCTCCTTGTTTTGGACTTTTTCCAAAATGCTTGACACACTTTCTTTTGTTTTTTAGGGTTGATGGGGTCTTTCGTTTTTTCCATGGGGAAAAGGGAAAATTGTTCTATATCAAGATTCAACCACTTATTGCATAATCCAATAAATAAATAACTAATTTGATTTTATTAAAATATATAATGCTTAAACATTAATTATAAATTTTTAACAATCTCTTATTTCACTTCATATTTTCTTCTAGCAATTATATTACAAATTTTTCATATGCACAAGTGCTACCTTTATCATAATCAAATATGATTCGACTATGAAGACCACCACACTAATATATTTAATCACATATTAAATATGGATTGAAATCCACTTTTAAAATTATCCTTTTGGAGTATCAACTATCCAATTCCATTTCATAACTGTCAAAACCATGGCTAGAGATGACAAATAGATTCAATTGGATCCTAATGAATGTAAAGTCATTCACCAATCTATTGAAATATTATTTTGAATGATCCAATCCATCCATATCCAAACTTAATGAATGAATTGTAATTCATCCAATCTATTCATTAATCTGTTTTAATTGATTGGATGGTGGATATCCAATCTATTCGATTTTTTAACTGAAATAAAAACATTTTAAAAAAAATCATTTTTTAAAAATCCATTATTTTAATCAAACAATTTTTAAAATCACTTTTTTAACATTACTTTAAAATATATATTTTAAAGTTTAACTACATTGTATTTTACTTATTAGTGTTAAGTTTTGTTGGTACAAATACAAGCGTTACTTCATAGAATATATGTGGCATTATTATAGTTAGGAACAATTGATGTTTTATTAAGTGGTTCTCGCATGTAGTGAACTTTATCTAATTGAATTTAGATTGAGACATTGTTTTCCACTTTCTTAATAATTGATGCAAGAGTTCAAGAGTATCAGATGTTCATCTATCTTAAGTCTATTCCATAATGTTGGTTACATTATTTTTGGAACTTTAAAAAAATTATTATTCTTTTCAGTATTTTACAAGCATGAGACATTCAAGGGTGTATATGTAAATTTTTTAAGAATAAACTTTTAATACATTTTTATACATTTAAGAATAAACTTTTAATATTAATCTTATCTACATATCCTATAATTAGTATCAATTTAAAAAAAAAATCAAAGTGAGAGTTGAGATGATAAATAAATTTGAAAAGTAAAGAACATTGTTTTTTATTGTTTATTTTTTGGATGGATTGGATATCCATCAAAATAGATATATCCATGAATATTCATTAGAAATAATGGATGAATATAATTTAAATCCATTAATTCCAATTGATGGGTATAATTTTCTTGAATTTGATGAATGTGAATTGTGGATAATTTTGTCACCTCTAACCATGACCTAAACTAGAATGAGACTATACGCTTTGAGAAACATTTTATGTCTCTATGTCTTGCCCAATTCGTAGGATTCAACAAGCAATCAATATTTCATGATGAAGGATGTAGTATGTTGGTCTATGTCTTGCCCCAAAGCTTTGGACCTCAGTGTGATTAAGGATCCTCAAATGAACCACATAATTGGGAGACTTATTCTTGTGAACTCCATCCTTTCATATGTCCTAACTGATTACATGCAAAAAATTTGGATGTCATAAACCATTTGTAATACAAATAATGACGTCTATGTAAATTATGCTTATAGGGTTGATGGATGTAGTTTCTGTTTTGTTAGATAATTTATGTTTCATTGTATCAAATTGTGGAATGCATTATGAGATGTGGTCGTACTATTACAGTTTAGGTGACCATTGTAACTATATCAACTCACAATTGTGATGCAACACCAATCACAAAGATGATGATACATCGAATCATAATGCAACTAACCACATTTGAGCTGTAATTGGACTGCATCGACCACATCAAATTCAAATAAATTTTTTAATCACAACAAATTTATACTGCACCACAACCATAATCGAAATAGCAGTAACCGTAACCACAATTTAAAATACTATTCTACACTGTAACTTTAAACTCAATTACAGAGCTATAAGGAGACATAAGGAAATATAGAATCGGTTGTACAATGAATAAACTCTGCAAATGTACCTACTAATTACATGTTATGATATCTATATTAGTTGACAATTTACACAATTATTGCATATTCTCCAGAAATGACAAGGTTGCTAAACCAGTAGCACAAACATCATTGTCTAGAACATGTTCTTGTGGAGAGTGACTTATGCCTCCACGGCATCGCACAAAGAGCATTCCCACCTGTTCAAAATTGCATTCAATGTCATATTCTGCAGGTTAAATTACAATTCAAAACCTATAATAGAGAAATAAGATTTGTGACCTTAGTCAAGTGAGACATTGCCATTGTTTCATGCACGGCTCCACTCATTAGTGTTGGCACCTCCAACTCCACATCAAACAGTATCTAAAATTCTCAAACCAATGAATATAGGATAAAAGGAAGAACAGTATCTAAAATTTATTCCAAATGAGGAAGATAAAGCCGTAGCCTCTTGTTGAAATGCAGACAATAACGTAAAATTTAATGCATTCCAAATATAAAATGTCCTAAACATTATTCTGCCATTAACATTAGCACAAGCATGAAAATATAAGCTTTATCATGATTTGTCATCCCAAAATAGTTAACTTTGTTGTCATATTAGAATCCAAAAATATTTTACTAATATAATGTCCCTTAAACAAAATGCAATAATTAAAATTAGCTTACCAACAAAATTAAATTAAAGTAAAGACAGCAAATGTATTCAGATTTGTTAAAATTAAATCACAAATGGACAATATCTTTAGCATGTAAGTATTTATACCTATCAAAATTTGTCTATTAAAATTTCCAATGTTGTTTCCCTAATATGATCATATTTTGACATAATCTACAACAACAATCTTACATGGAAATGTGAAAACCAAAGAGTAATTATATTCAAGTTTTTTAAACCCATGTTTGTAATAAAATTAGGAATATTTTGTTTATTCAAACATATTTTCATTATAAAGATATTACCCATATGTCATTATCTTCTTACATGTTCTATTTATACAATATTTTTTACCTTTAATATCATCGTCAAAGTAATTTTCTATGTTTAGTGGATTTTGTTCGAAGACAATTAATGAGCAAAAATGATGGTGGATTTCAAGTTGACTTTAAAGTTAGCCAGTTTTGGGATGACAAAACAAGGTAGAGCCTTTCTGGGTGTATTTCAAGAACTATATGAAATGACACTTCTTCAACTATTTAGGGTTATAGAGTGATAAGGCTATATACATGTCTTAAAGTAGTGTATATAAAAAATAACTTATTCAAATTTATCACACATTTGTATAAGCAAGCAAACTATTAAATAATGGTAAGGGCTCCTCCTATTTTCTTCAAAAAGTACTATAATATAAATTCTTGTTCTTCGTGTTGCATACAAATGTAAAATATTCATTGACTTACATATTATGGTTTTGTTGTAACATATTTACTTAACATTCAAATTGTATGAAATGTCGTTTTGTCGTGGCATCTCCAAAATGTTGCAATCAATGCTTTATAAAATAAGAACCTAATTATAACCACTTGAGTCTCGTTATATGCATATAACCAACTATAATATTTATACCTAATAGTTTCTCTGACTTTAACTGGATAGAGCTTATCAAAATATACGAAGCTATTTCCTGAGAGTGATAGTCATACACCTCATTCCTTATCCGTATGATGAGAAAAAATCTGGGTAGAACTTTTTATGAGATTCAACCTCACAATGATCAACCTATCAACAACAAAAAATCAAATATTTTTTGCTTAAAATGGAATACAAATATGATTGTAAATTATTTTGAAGGAAGAATTATAACCTAGCGTCTTCAATACAGAACTTCTTCTCACACATTTCAGTAGAGAACCCACCAGACCAAAAATGTAACATAAGTTGATAGGGAGTTATGATGAAATGAAAACAAAATTGTAAAATATATAAGAGTGAGGAAGATCTAACACTAACGAAGAAACATGGATATTATAAACTTTAAAATAAAGTGATAGAAATAAGTTTCTCGAAAAGCTTAGATAATAATTATAATGAAAAGCAAGAAAAAATATCACCAACTATGAAGAGAAAATGCATTGCAAAATTCATAAAATATTCAGTATCTTATTCCCACATCTTTTATATAAAATCAATGAACATAAATATAAATATAAGCATAGAAAAGGAAAAAAATTAAATAGATTAAGTAAAAGAAGTTACCTTATTCTTCGACCTCATTCTGTTGTTCCAGGCACCAAATTAAAGTTGCTCCATTAGCACACAAGTGCATTTTGATTAGTAGCATTAAGGGTCTATTTATATGTAAATAAGAGGATTAAAAATTTAATCTTAGACGGTGTGGGACTTTGAATATGTATACAAAAATTTTATTTCATTCATGTGCTTTTTTATTTTTCTATGTGCGGCCGTCAGATTTATTTATTTGTATCATTATCGAATCTCAATTGTTAATTTAACAATCATATTTTAATATTGTAAAGTTGTGTGGGTTCTGCTTGCATAGAATTTCCAGTTATCTTTATTTTTCCATTCATGTTGTCAAATCTTGACTAGGTTTTTAGCACATCAAATAAAATAGAGTGAACTTTGGACCCTTACCAAGTTGGCCACCACTTTCTCCATCAATTATCATCCTACCACCCCACTCCAACATCATGAATAGGTATGTCATCATTGTAAATAAAACATCCTATAACTAGGCAACTCATGTAGATCCAATGTCCTCACTCATCCTTGTTGTAGCCTAGAAGAAGAGATTCAATCTAATTGTGTCTACTTAAACCGTTGTACTTTCATATTTATATAACTACTTTAGAGTTCATATGCAAATATTGACTAACCAAGAAGTAGCCTTCTGTAACCTTTTTGCAATCAACATCACATTGCATTTGCATAATTTTGTATGGATTGAGTCACGAGGACTCACTAGGTTCAACATAGGCCTAACGACTATATAACTCTTTATAAAGTACATGCAAACGAGGTGGTCACACCAGCAATAAGAATCAAAGTCACAAACTATGAACTAATGCTTTCACATATTCAATGACTATCAGCTTATTAAAACATCGCAAGTTGCTACTTAGTATATGGAAAGTCAAACCAATCTTACAACGAGTAAAACCCTAGTTCACTCCCTTTAGATTTTTGAGCCTAATTTTCTATTGCCCAAAAATTGGAAAACTCACTTCACTATCCAAAGAAATGTATCATGACAAAGGATGATAATGGGTACCTAGACACGCAGGAACCATTGGGTAATATCTGCAACGGATCTGGTCCAGATTAGTGATTTTTGAACCCTGGATAATTGGGGCCAGGGATTATTTAAAGCTACTACTGAACAAGATAAATCTAGTAATACGGTACCCACATGGTTCCCTGACCCATAAATTTAAATATTTAATTCCTAAATAGCTTCTAAAACCTAAAAAGAAAAATCATGAACAATAACATACTAAAACACAACCACAAACTCATAGTGACTCTCATAGTCTCAATCCACAAACGAATACGCTGTTAATTTGGAAAATGAGTTAAGTTTAATAGCGCATAATTAAGATAGTGCTGTCAATTAGATTTTATTCAAAAGCGCATAGTTGAGATAATGATGTCAATTAGATTATATTCAACAACGCATCATCCAAGAAGCATTGTTGTTGTGTTTATGAAAATGAGTAGTAAACAGTTGGATACACAACAATTGTGCAATCCTTAAGAAGTGTTGTTGAAGATGTCAATAAAAAAATGCTATCTTAATATGTGTTATTGAAGATGCAATACAACAATGCTATCTTTAATATGCGCTGTTGAATTGTTACGACAGTTTAAATATCTAAAAGATGAATCAGTTCCCTCTATGTTCTCAAACTTAATCGAAAAGAAATCCTCATACTCTCATAAACCTCAAAAAACTTCATCAATGGCTTCCCAAAGTGGCGATCATGGTTCTCACAATGGTGACGAAGCTACATCGACTCTACAAGACAAGCAAATCATTGCTAAAAAATGAACTGCACGTGGAATGACTTCCATGAAGAATGTCATTCGGGCAAGAAATAAGGATGTGAAGATAGAAGTTCAATGAAACTCAAAAGGCCAACCATTAAACTCAAAGGGTGGCAACTCATTGGTAAGCTACATTGGGGTTGTGGTTAGGCAGAATGTGAAGCTAATATTCAACAAATGGACTGATGTAGGGAATGTCGTGAAGGAGCATATTTGGAATGAAATAACAGTAAGTTTCTTTTTCAGTTTTTGTGTTTTTTGTGTTTTCATGCAATGTATGTATATGTATTTTTATGCAATGTACGTATATGCATGTGTTTGTATGCAATATAGTTAATGTACATGTGTTTTCAGAAATTAAGTAATAAAATTTTCAAGAGGGCATCTAAGCCTTTGTATCCATATCGAGCTTCTCGAGCGGGGTATGGAGGAATAGAGGAAAACATTGTAAGTATGGTTAATCTGTAAGTACATTAATGATTTTGTTTTGTATGCATATATATCTTATTATATTATTATTGGTTATTTTTTGGCAGTTGAACAACAAAAGCAATACACATATGACTCCACATAGAGTATAACTCGATGTTCTATGGATAGATGCCCGTAAGAACAAGGATGGTGTCATCGATAATGATCAAGTTCAAGAAGCGGTAAGACGTGTTGTAAGTGCTCATTTTTTAGTTATACTTAATTTTCATACTTTATTTATCAAAATATGATTAATTAACATTATGTTTTTCTATATTTGTGTGATTGCCCTAAAAGAAAACGAGGCATGGCCGGATAGTCGCATAATACTTGATAAGGTACTAGGACTACCTATCTACCCTGGCCGTATCTGAGGTGCATGATTTGGGGTTAGCTAGCAAACATTTATATCTCATCCCAAGCGGGTAACCAAAGCCCAAATGAGCTAGGTTCAAAATCAATTGGATGGCCTCATGCAATGATTCAATGAATTTGAGCAATCAATGAAGGTGAAGGAAGCTGTGTGGCAACGACTAGCTAGTGTTGTTGGCATTGTTCCTTCAACCATCAATGAGATTTGCACACCTTCACCTTACAACATTCTCATTCCGATTCCCATTCTGAGGTAATTTAGTTAACTTATTTTAATTTATTTGACATTTAGTTCTTAGTCGTTAACTAATTATATGTTTTAACTTATGTACGGGGAATCAGTACTTGCAAACTTTTCCTGGATACCCCAACTAGCCGAGTAGTGGGTGTGGGGAAAGTGCACAAGTCGATTGATGCTATGCTGCATAATGCACGTATTCTATGCAATTATGTGAAGGTCTCGATTGATGTTGCAATAGATGATGATGTGTTGCTGCCAATTCCTCACGATGAGGATATCTTCATAGTTGGAGGGGCTATAGACACTTTTGTGGCTTGGCCTGTATAACTTGTACAAGTAATTCCTTATAAGGTATGATTTTTCACCTTATGCTCACTCATATTATATATATATGTATATATTCATCTATAATTGATATGTTTTTTATTAAATATTTCAGGAAAATGTACATTCTACCCCAGTAGCACCCAAAAGACTAAGCCATCTTCGAGGGATGTGAGCTAGATCCCATCTACCGGAGATGTGAGCTCAAAGAAGACTACCAATTACTGTACTCAGGTGTTTGAGCATGTATAGAAGTTGGGAGATGATATAATAACTATATCAATTCCCAAGGAAGTCTTCGAGATTGGTGCTGAAGAATATGTTAGCATCAATGTAGTCGGGAATGTAAATTATCATGAATGTATAGGTGCAACTACTATATGTGTATATATGAGGTAAGTTATGTTTTCTTAACTTATCGTTTTTGCATGGCGGTGTGTTATAATTAACTAACATTTGTGTTATATATATTAGGTACTTGTATGAAAATGTTGTTTCGGTAAATAAGAAAAATGTAATGTTCATATCCCCATACATTACCGCTTTGGTGTCAAGTGACAAAAATAAGATTGGGGAACAGACAAAACAAATTGCAGCTACTCTCCTCATTCATAAAGAAGCAACAAATTTATTTCTTACACCTTTTAATACTGGGTGAGCATTTTTTAATTGTCTTTTATATTTCTGTCTTTAGTATGTTTGTTGTTCTTAACATTTGCTAACCATGTACATATGTTTTTTTAGACATCATTGGATTTTGGTTGCCATCAATCGGGTCAATGAAGAAATATACAACTTTGACTCATTGGCACATGGTGATCCGGACAAGTACCACGCTATGAAAGAATTGTTTTCTAAGTAAGTGAACTATTCATTTAAACTTTTAGTTACACTTTCGCTTTCCTAGTTGTTTCCTAATTAAGTATATTTTCTATTGTTTAGTGTGACGAGAGTTTACAAAGGCTTTCATCGTTCTAGAAAAACGATACCACAACACAAAATCAAGTGGACTCATATAAAGGTATTGGCACAAATCATACCAAATAATTATATGTGTAGTGTATTCATATTTTAACTAAGGTTATACTTATATGTTTACTTCATTTTAATTGTAGACCCCTTGCCAACAAGATGAGGTAGATTTCAGCTATTACGTGCTGAAATTCATGAAGGAGATCATTCAGCAATGGCCAACTAATGAAATCAAGTTTATTGGCAAATCATATATAGATGGTCAAGTCAACCAGATTAGAGAATAGTGGTCAAAGTCTATACTTAGTTGTGTTGGCAATTAGGTATAGTAGATTTTTTGCACAGATTGTAGCTTGGGAAATTCAATTAATGTTCAATGTAATGTATATGACTTGGTGTATGTAATATATATTTATGTAACATTAAAGTTTAATTAATGTTTAATATGTAAATTCAATTATGTTCATATAATTGTGATTTGGTGTTTCTGTATCCATTGAGTTTGTTGTTCTATTATGTTTCTGTATGCATTCAGCTTATTTTCTGTTGTGTGCTTAACTGTGTAGAATTAGGAATAATGGTCTTCAACAATGCTTTTCTACGAATGCGTTGTTGTTATACCTATACAACATCGTTTTAACAATGTGTTGTTGATTATATTTAATTCAACAACGCATTCGTAGAAAAACACTATTGAATACTTAACTTCTTTTTATTTGAGTGGGGAGTTCGTCCATAACGTTTTTTTATGAATGCGTTGTTGTTATAACTATACAACTATGCTTCTTTAACAATGCATTGTTGATTACGTTTAATTCAAAAGCGCATTCGTATAAAAGCACTATTGAATACTTACCCTCTTTATATTTAAATGGGTAGTTCATCCATAAAGCTATTTTTAGGTGGCACTGTTGATTAGGTATCATTGACAGCGCTATGTTCAATATGCACGGAAGAATATGCTATCAGGCCCTAAAAAATTAAATTGTTCCCGTAATATTCTCAAACATTTAGCCATCCCAACACTCATTTACTCAACAGCAAAATTCATTTACTCTCAAAATCGAAATCGACAATTATTCAATCTCATTATCATTCAACACCAAATTTCGAATATCATTCACTCATTCAATGCCAAATTCCTTCTTCGTCGATTTCGAAAATCCTTCACTCGTTTAACCTCAAAATCAGCTTTCACGCATTCAACGCTGAATTGAAAGTGAGTTTTCCATATAATGATTTCCCTTTTTAATTACATTATATTTATGTATTGAGTTATAAATGTTGTCCCTATAAATGAGTGAAAGTGATTTCACTCATTTAGCTTGTATTGAGTTGGGTTTCCAACCGCTTTCACTTTAATTACATAATAATGTATTTGCTCTGCTTGGTGAGCTTAACTCCAAGCTTTAGCTTAAGTGATTTATTCTCATTATATCTTTTGTTAATAGAAAATGGATCGAAAATAGATGACTGTCAATCGATTGATGAAGGGGTATGAGGAATGAGTGAAATCATTTGTTAGGTTTGCAATTTAGAATGCTGAAAATCCTAATAGAATTCTATGTCCTTGCTTAAGTTGTTACTTAAGCTGAATTACTCCAACTATGTGGAATGACAATTCTTCAACTATTTAGGGTTACAGAGGGATATGGCAATACACATGTCTTAAACTAGTGTATATGAAAAATAACTTATTCAAATTTATCACATATTTGTATAAGGCACGCAACTATTATACAAATGGTAAGGGATCCTCCTATTTTCTTCAAAAAGTACTATTATATAAATTCTTGTTTTTCATGTTGGATACACATGTAAAATATTTAGGGATTTACTAAATGTGGTTTTGTTGTAACATCTTCACTTACCATTCAAAATGTCTCCAATGTGGTTTTGTTGTGGCATCTCCAAAATGGTGCAATCAATTTATAAAACAAGAATCTAATTATAACAATTTAATTTTTTTCATATTCCAGATTGTTGAAGTAATTTCATTGAATGCAAACATCTAGAAAAGCCTGAATAAAAATGTTATTTTGAATAGAAAACAGATTAAAAACTCACCTCATGTGTCACCCATTTAGAACTTATTTTGAAGTAGAATGGACAAGACAACTTGCTTATAAAAAAATTATTCAAAATATGGATGATAAGAAGCCATAGCCTCTTGCTGAAATGAAGACAATATAGTAAAATGTATTCCAAATATAAAATATCCTAAACATTAGCATGCCATTAACATTAGCACAAGCAGAAAAATATAAGCTTTATCATGCTTTGTCATCCCAAAATAACAAACTTTGTTGTCATACTAGAATCCAAAAATATTTTACTACTTTAATATCCCTTAAACAATATCCAATATTTAAAATTAGCTTAACAACAAAATTAAAGTAAAGACTATAAATGTATTCAGACTTGTAAAAATTCAATAACAAATGGACAACGTCTTTAGCATGTAACTGTGTATACCTATCAAAACTTGACTATTAAAATTTCCAATGTTGCTTCCCAAAGATGGTCATATTTTGAACTAATCTACAACAGCATTCTTACATGGAAATTTAAAAAAAAGAAGGTAGTTATAGTCAAGTTTTCTAAACCCATGTTTGTAATGAAACTTGGAATATTTTGTTTAGTCAAGCATATTTTCATTCTAAATAGATTGTCCATATGTCATTATCTTCTTACATGTTCCATTTATAGAATATTCTTTATCTTTAATATCATCGTTCAAGTAATTCTCTATGTTTAGTGGATTTTGTTCAACGACAATTAATGATTAAAAATGATGGTGGATTCCAATTTGAGGTTAAAGTTTGTCAGATTTGGGATGGCAAAACAAGGTAGAACCTTTATCTGTGTATTCAAGAACTATGTGGAATGACAATTCTTCAACTATTTAGGGATACAGAGGGATAAGGCTATATACATGTCTTAAACTAGTGTATATGAAAAATAAGTTATTCAAATTTTTCACATATTTGTATAAGCAAGCAACTATTATACAATGGTAAGGGCTCCTCCTATTTTCTTCAAAAAGTACGATTATATAAAGAGGTGGGATCCACTTACTCCAACCTATCTTAGCCATCAATTCTTGGGAAATTTAATGGTTTGAAGTTGTGAGTAAATTTAAACCATTAGATTTCCCTAGAATTGATGGCTAGGATAAGGAAGTTTAAATCTTAGAGTAAGTGGATCCTCACTCTTATATAAATTCTTTCTTTTTATGTTGTATACAGATGTAAAATATTCAAGGACTTACAGAATGTGGTTTTGTTGTAACATCTTCACTTATCATTCAAATATTCTCCAATGTGGTTGTGGCATCTCCAAAATGCTACAATCAAGGCTTTATAAAACAAGAATCTAATTACAACCACTTGAGGTTCCTCTCATTATATGCATATCTTCAACCATAATTATTCGTTTCTAATAGTTCATTTGAGTTGAAAAGGACAAAACTTAAGGGTTCGACTTCTGAGAGTAACATTTATTGGGAGAAATATTCCACGAAAGGGATTAGTTCTTTATCCATAAGGTTAGAAAAAATCTGGATGGAACTTTTTTTTGAGATTAAACCTCACAATGATCAACCTATCAAAAGTAAAAATCAAATAATTTTAGCATAAAATTAAATACAAATATGATTGTAAATTATTCCGAAGGAAAAATTATAACCTGTAGCATATCTTCAATACATAACTTTTCACAGATATCATTCGAGAACCCACCAGACCAAAAATGTATCATAAGGTGATATGGAGTTATGTTGAAATGAAAACAAATTTCTAAAATACATAAGAGTGAGGAAGATCTATAGCACTAACGAAGAACATGGCTATTATAAACTTTTAAAAAAAGTAATAGAATTAAGTTTGTCGAGAAGCTTAGATAATAAATTATAAGGAAAACCCAAGAAAACAAATGATAAAAGATGAAGAAAAAAGGCAATACGCAAATTCATAAAATAGGAAGAGAAAATGCAATACGAAAATTCATAAAATAGGATGAGAAAAGGCGATACTTTATTCTTCGACCTAAATGTTTTGTTCCATACCACCAAAGTTGCTCCTTTGGCACACAAGTGCATTTTGATTAGTAGCATTGAGGGTCTATTTATATGTAGTAAGAGAATTAAAAATTCAATCTTAGACGGTGTGGGACTTTGAATATGTATACAAAACTTTTATGTCATTGATATCCTCTTTTATTTTTCTATGTACAGCGATTGGATCTATTTATTTGTATTATTATGGAATATAGATTGTTAATTTGAATATCATATTTCAATATTGTGAAGTTGAATGGGTTATGCTTGCATAGCATTGCTAGTCTTTCTTTTTGCTTTCATTCATGTTGTCAAAACTTCGCAATGTTTTTCAGTGCATCAAATAAGATAGAGTGAACTTTGGGCCCTTACCTAGTCGACCACCACTTTCTCTGTCAATTATCATCCTACCACCCATTCCAACACCATGAATAGGCATGTCAACATTGTAAATAAAAACACCCCATAAGTAGAATAGGCATGTCATCATATTTTATTATCACTATGCTTTAACATTATCTCCACCATAATTGTCCACTAATGTAGATCCAATGTCCTTGCTCATCGTTGTCATAGTCTAGAAGAAGAGACCTAATCTAATTGGGTCTACTTATAACATTGTATTTCCATATTTATAGAACTAGTTTAGATTTCCTATGCAAATCTCGACTAACCAAGAAGTAGCCTCCCGAAACCTTTTTGCAATCAACATCACTTTGCATTTGCTTAACATTGTGAGTTGAGTCACGAGGACTCACTGAGTTCAGCATAAGCCTAACGACACAATGACAATGTATAAAGTACCTACCAACGAGATTGTCACACCATCACTAAGAATCAAAGTCACAATCATGTGGACCATGAGTTGAATACTTACCAATTGAACGAATGGTCGAACCACAAACTATGAACTACTACTTTCACATATTCAATGACTATCCTTTTATTAAAACATTGCAAGTTGCTACTAAGTATACGGAAAATCAAACCAATCTTATAACGAATAAATACCTACTTCATTCCTTTTAGATTTTTGTGTCTGCCTTTATATTCCCCAAAAAATTTCAAAACTCACTTTAGTATCCAAAGAAATGTACCATGACAAAGAAGGGCAATGGGTACTCAGGCACATAGGAACGCTTGGGTAATATTTGCAACAGATCTAGTATGGATTGGTGATTTTGATCCCATGGATAATATGGGCCATGGATTATTTAATGCTACAATTGAATGGGATAGATCTAGTAATATGGTACCCACACCCGCGAGTACCTTGACCCATAAATTTAAATATTTAATTCCTAAATAGTTTCTAAAACATAAATAGGAAAATCTTGAACAGTAACATACTAACACACAACCACAAACTCATAGTGACTCTCATTGTCTCATTTCAGTCTCTATATTCTCACTAGGAATGGCA
>NC_032027.1:15060255-15065925 GCF_001865875.1 Lupinus angustifolius | reverse complement strand
AACCCGAAATTCAAAACTCGAACCCAAACTCAACGAGGTTGAAAATAAAGATATCATTCCCGAACCCGAAAATTATATATATACTATGAAAAGTATGATATCATTTTCGTTTCATTTTTCTCTAGCATTTCTATTTTTTCTTGTATTATTTCATTTCTTTTATGTTTGAAGATCCAATAGTATGTAAAGTAAAATTAGAAATTAAAAACCATCGACACATGATAGAAATTTCAATTTTAAGTTGAATTACATTACTTCGGGACAGATTTGGGTTAGGTTCTTTGTTCTACGAAACCCGAACCCGAAAATTAAACTCGGGTAAAACCAGAACCCAATCATATCAGGTTTTCCCCGTTAATTTCGGGTTCGGTTTGGGCGAGTACCCATGGGTTCGGTTTTCATTGTCATCCCTAGTTCTCACTACCTCCCTCATATGCTCCCACTATTTGAGTCTGACACTCCAACCATCCTCCCTCAATCTCTTCCATGGACTCACAAAAACACACTCATGTAGTCTCGCACTTTCGCTCCATCCTTCTCACCATCTCTGTCAAGGATTCATGGTTACGAACTTCTAGCTAGAGCCCGAACCACCATCAAGAGTGGTCGTTTGTCTAAGTCGTCGTCGACCATAACTGTTATCTTCACCTAAGTTAGTATGAATTAATAGATACTGATGGATCCGTTGGATATCAAAGGACCTGCAGTTAGCAGACCAAACAGTTATTCATGTGGGTCCAAGACAAAATTTGGTGAACGAGACATATCTGAGTAGTGCACTATCCGGGCCCACACAGACTCATTGTCATCCCTAGCTATGACATAGGTTAGTCCCTACCCTTAGAAATCAGTGTTAAAAGTTAACCAAAGTGCATACTTGAAATGTTAAGTGTGTGAGATGGAATCTCCTAGTTTCCACCATGGAATAATTAAGTGAGGTCTACACATAGATCGAATGACGCAATTATATTCTATCATAAATTATGTTCATTAACAACACATTGATTTTTAACTTTTTTCTAATTATTTCACCTATAGTTTTTCTTGATTTCCCTATATCTCTAGAAATTGTACTGACATTCTTTTGATGTACACTTGTAACTAAGACTAACCACTTTTGATTTACTCTCTTTATTGGGACTTCTAATGGTCTCTTCCATACATGCTCAAACTACTTAAGGTGTGATTCTATGATCTTTTCTACAATAGGAGCTACCTAATTTTCTCTCTAATATATTCATAATCATATCTTGTCTAATACATCTACTCAACAAATGCAACATTCTCATTTTTGCAACAATGAATATATTATCTTATTTGCATTTTAAGTTGAACATTTTAGAGTATAAATATTACAAAAGCATTTTGGAAAAAAATAGCATATGGATTTAATATGTATATACTGACAGTGTAAATGTTTTTTACACTTTCAATAAATCATTTATCATTCATATATTAATTATCAATAAAAAGTAATACAAATTAAAGGTGGTGGATAATGTGTGAACATTAAAAAAAACTTTACACTGCCAGTTTATTACACTACCTAATTTTAACTTTTCGGAGTAAATCTGGAAAACAAATCTTATAGTGTTCTGGACAAATAGTGTTAATCACATTCTCATAATTAAGTACCCGACGATGTAATAATTTCTCGTAAATGCAATGATCATTTTTTTATCTCCTTGTTTTGGACTTTTTCCAAAGTGCTTGACACACTTTCTTTTGTTTTTTAGGGTTGATGGGGTCTTTCGTTTTTTCCATGGGGAAAAGGGAAATTGTTCTATATCAAGATTCAACCACTTAATGCATAATCCAATAATGCTTAAACATTAATTATAAATTTTTAACAATCTCTTATTTGACTTCATATTTTCTTCAAGCAATTATCGTAATAAACAATGGTCATTCAATAATATAATTTTGAACGACGCTGTTGAAAATGAGGCAGAAAAACATCAACAACGCATATTAAAGCAAGTGTTGTCAATGTGTGTAACTTCAACAGCGCCTTCTTCACACAACGTTGTTGAACATCATTAACATTTGCGTTGATTTCAATGAGTTATGTTTAACAGTGTATTTGATAGAAAGCGATGTTAATCTTAATAAATTCCATAGCACATAAATAAGAAAGCGTTGTTGAAGTTAACATAGTGATAACGCTTTCTTAATTATGGGATGTTGATTTTATACGAATTTTTAAGTGTCAGAGATATTAATGGTTGAACGATTATGTATCTCTTCTTTTGTTCAAATATTAATGGTTGAGTGGTTATGCATCTCTTCATTGTAGAAATATTAATGTTGAGTGGTTATGCTCTCTTTGTTTGTTTAATTATTAATGGTTGCTACTCTATAAATATTGTGGTTCACTTCACGTTCTATTTCGTCAGCAAGAATATGTGTTTCTCTAGGAGTATGTTCATGAAGATAGCCGATAATAAATCTCAACAACTTGAAGTGTTAAAAGTGCTAAAGTTGTGTTTCTGTTTCAGACTCATGTCAAGGAGGTATTTAACATGTTTTGATTTGGCAAAATGACCCAAATTTCAAATGGAAAGTGGTTGTTATACAATATTTGTGTTAGATGAAGATTTCATCAGTAGATTATTTAGTTCATTCATCTACTAAATCTTTCAGTTCATTTATTTCCTTCATTGTAATATACCAAATCAAGATTTCAGAAGGAAATTAAAGTGATTGTTATACAAGATTTGCGTGAGATAAAGAATTAATTTGTAAAATATTTAGTTCATTGATTTTCTTAATTCATTCAGGTCATTAATTTCCTTCATTGAAATCTTATCAAGGAGGTCTTTAACATCTTTTGATTTTCAAAATCGGCCTTCATTTCAGAAGGAAAGTGGTTGTTATACAAGATTTGCACAAGATGAAGATTTACTCTGGAGATTATTTATTTCATTGATTTTCTTCATTCGGTTCATTGTAATCTACCAAATCGTTTAGTTCTTTATGAAGTATTTTGCCTCTTTGAATGAAAAATGAACAATTATTTTGGATGTTAATTTATACTTTTTTTTGTTATTTATTTGAATGGTTATTTTCTTTTATATTTTTGCAGTTCTATTTAATAAACACAATAAACAAATTAACAAAATTTAATAAACACAAAAAACAAATTAACAAAACTTAATAAACACAAAAAACACAAAAAACAAATTAACAAAACTTAATGTTTAATATCTTTGCAGTTTGTTATTAATAAACACAATAGTATGGTAATCTACTTCATCGTAACTTCATGTTAATTAACGTATATGCATGTTGTATATACTTTGACCCGTAATATAAAATGTAAATTTAACAGGGTTTAATTACGAATACGCTGTTAATTTGGAAAATGAGTTAAGTTTAACAGCGCATAATTCAGATAGTGATGTCAATTAGATTTTATTCAAAAGTGCATAGTAGAGATAGTGATGTCAATTAGATTATATTCAACAGTGCATAGTTGAGATAGCGCTGTCAATTAGATTATATTCAACAGCACATCATCCAGGAAGCATTGTTGATGTGTTTATGAAAATAAGTAGTAAACAGCTGGATACACAACAATAGTGCAACCCTTAAGAAGTGTTGTTGAAGATGTCAATAAAATAATGTTATCGTTAATATGTGTTGTTGAAGATGCAATACAGCAGTGTTATCTTTAATATGCACTGTTGAATTGTTAGTAGAGTTTAAATATTTAAAAGATGAATCAGTTCCCTCTATGTTCTCAAACTTAATTGAAAAGAAATCCTCATACTCTCATAAACCTCAAAAAACTTCATCAATGGCTTTCCAAAGTGGCGATCATGGTGCTCACAATGGTGACGAAGCTACACCGACTCTATAAGACAAGCAAATCATTGCTAAAAAATGAACTACACGTGGAATGATTTCCATGAATAATGTCATTCCGGCAAGAAATAAGGATGTGAAGATAGAAGTTCAATGGAACTCAAAAGGCCAACCATTAAACTCGAAGGGTGGCAACTCATTGGTAAGCAACATTGGGGTTGTGGTTAGGCAGAATGTGAAGCTAACATTCAATAAGTGGACTAATATAGGGAATGTCGTGAAGGAGCGTATTTGAAATGAAATAACACTAAGTTTATTTTTCAGTTTTTGTGTTTTTGTGTTTTCATGCAGTATATGTATATGTATTTTCATGCAATGTACGTATATGCTTGTGTTTGTATACAATATAGTTAATGTATATGTGTTTTCAGTCAACTTTTGATGTTGGTGAGGAGCATAACGATTATACCCTTAAATCGGCTAGCAAGACTCTCCGACAATTCTGAAATGATGCTGGAAAATTACACAGAGATGTTGCTGGCAATGTCAACCTGAAACCTCCAACTAAATATGAACATATCGTTGAAGAAGATGATTGGAAGACTTTTGTCACCCTACGTACACAAGACAAGTCTTTCTTGATAAAATCATATTCTTTGTATTGACTTTTGTATATATGCTTTTGTATATACATATATGATTGTTGTTTCAGAAATGAAGTAATAAAAATTGCAAGAGGGCATCTAAGCCTTTGTATCCATATCGAGCTTCTCGAGCGGGGTATGAAGTTATTGAGGAAAACATTGTAAGTATTGTTAATCTGTAAGTATATTAATGATTTTGTTTTGTATGCATATATATCTATTTATATTATTATTGGTTATGTTTTGGTAGTTGAACAACAAAAGCAATACACCTATGACTCCACATAGAGTAGAACTCGATGTTCTATGGATAGATGCCCGTAAGAACAACGATGGTGTCATCGATAATGATCAAGTTCAAGAAGCGATAATGCGTGTTGTAAGTGCTCATTTTTTAGTTATACTTAATTTCCATACTTTATTTATCAAAATGTGATTAATTAACATTATGTTTTTCTATATTTGTGAGATTGCCCTAAAAGAAAATAAGGCATGGTCGGATAGTCGTATAATACTTGATAATGCACTAGGACTACCTATCTACCCTGGCCGTATCTGAGGTGCATGATTTGGGGTTAGCCAGCAAACATTTGTACGTCATCCAAAGCGTGCAACCAAAGCCCAAATGAGCCATGTTCAAAATCAATTGGATGGCCTCATGCAATGATTCGATGAATTTGAGAAATCAATGAAGGTGAAGGAAGCTAAGTGGCAACAACTAGCTAGTGTTGTTGGCATTGTTCCTTCAACCATCAATGAGATTTGCACACCTTCACCTTACAACATTCTCATCCCGATTCCCATTTCTGAGGTAGTTTAGTTAACTTATTTTAATTTATTTGACATTTAGTTTTTAGTCGTTAACTAATTATATGTTTTAACTTATGTATGGGGAATCAATACTTGCAAACTTTTCTTGGATACCCCAACTAGCGGAGTAGTGGGTGTGGGGAAAATGCACAAGTCGATTGATGCTATGCTGCATAATGCACGTATTCTATGCAATTATGTGAAGGTCTCGATTGATGTTGCAATCGATGATGATGTATTGCTGGCAATTACTCTCGTTGAGGATATCTTCATAGTTGGAGGGGCTAGAGACACTTTTGTGGCTTGGACTGTAGACCTTGTACAAGTAATTCCTTATAAGGTATGATTTTTCACCTTATGCTCACTCATATTATATATATATTGATCTATAATTGATATGTTTTTATTG
>NC_032027.1:15054111-15060155 GCF_001865875.1 Lupinus angustifolius | reverse complement strand
TAACTTATCATTTTTGCATGGCGGTGTGTTATAATTAACTAACATTTGTGTTATATATATTAGGTACTTGTATGAAAATGTTGTTTCGGTAAATAAGAAAAATGTGATGTTCATATCCCCATACATTATCGCTTTAGTGTCGAGTGACAAAAATTAGATTGGGGAACGGACAAAACAAATTGCAGATACTCTCCTCATTCATAAAGAAGCTACAAATTTATTTCTTACACCTTTTAATACGGGGTGAGCATTTTTTAAGTGTCTTTTATATTTCTGTCTTTAGTATGTTTGTTGTTCTTAACATTTCCTAACCATGTACATATGTTTTTTTAGACATCATTGGATTTTGGGTGCCATCAATCGGGTCAATGAAGAATTATACTACTTTGACTCATTGGCACATGGTGATCCGGACAAGTACCACGCTAGGAAAGAATTGTTTTCTAAGTAAGTGAACTACTCATTTAAACTTTTAGTTACACTTTCGCTTTCCTAGTTGTTTCGTAATTAAGTACATTTTCTATTGTTTAGTGTGGCGAGAGTTTACAGAGGCTTTAATCGTTCTAGAAAAACGATACCACAACACAAAATCAAGTGGACTCATATAAAGGTATTGGCACAAATCATCTCAAACAATTATATGTGTAGTGTATTCATATTTTAACTAAGGTTATACTTGTTTGTTTACTTCATTTTAATTGTAGACCCCTTGCCAAAAAAATGAGGTAGATTCCAGCTATTACGTGCTGAAATTCATGAAGGAGATCATTCAGCAATGGCCAACTAATGAAATCAAGTGTTTTGGCAAATCATATATAGATGATCAAGTCAACCAGATTAGAGAACATTGGTCAAAGTTTGTACTTAGTTGTGTTGGCAATTAGGTATAGTAGATTTTTTGCGCAGATTGTAGCTTAGGAAATTCAATTAATGTTCAATGTAATATATATGATTTGTTGTATGTAATATATATTTATGTAACATTAATGTGTAATTAATGTTCAATATATAAATTCAATTATGTTCATATAATCGTGATTTGGTGTTTCTGTATCCATTCAGTTTGATGTTCTATTATGTTTATGTATGCATTCAGCTTATTTTCTGTTGTCTGCTTAACTGTGTAGAATTAGGAATAATGGTCTTCAACAACGCTTTTCTACGAATGCGTTGTTGTTATACCTATACAACATCGTTTTTTTAACAATGTGTTGTTGATTATATTTAATTCAACAACGAATACGTAGAAAAGCACTATTGAATACTTACCTTCTTTATATTTGAGTGGGGAGTTCGTCCATAACATTTTTTTATATTTAATTCAGTAAAGATTGTTGAAGTAATTTCATTGAATGCAAATTTCTAGAAAAGCCTGAATAAAAAATGTTATTTTGAATAGAAAAGAGAATAAAAACTCACCTCATGTGTCACCAATTTAGAACTTCTTTTGAAGTAGAATGGACAAGACTACTTGCTTCTAAAAAAATATTCAAAATGAGGAAGATAAGAAGTCATAGCCTCTTTTAACAAAGGTTATACTTATATGTTTAATTCATTTTAATTGTAGACCCCTTGCCAGAAAAACGAGGTAGATTTCAGCTATTACGTGCTGAAATTTATGAAGGAGATCATTCAGCACTGACCAACTAATAAAATCAAGTTTTTTGGCAAATCATATATAGAGTAACATAAGTAGATATGGAGTTATGTTGAAATGAAAACAAATTTCTAAAATACATAAGAGTGAGGAAGATCTATAGCACTAACGAAGAACATGGCTATTATAAACTTTAAAAAAAAGTAATAAAAATAAGTTTATCGAGAAGATGATAAAAGAAGTAATAAATTATAAGGAAAAACCAAGAAAACAAATGATAAAAGATGAAGAAAAAAGGCAATACGCAAATTCATAAAATAGGAAGAGAAAAGGCAATACGAAAATTCATAAAATAGGAAGAGAAAAGGCGATACAGAATTCATAAAATATTCATTATCTTATACCCACATCTTTATACAAAATCAACAAACATAAATATAAATCTAAGCATATAAAAGGAAACAATTAAATAGAATAAAGAAAAGAAGTTACTTTATTCTTCGACCTAAATGTTTTGTTCCATGCCACCAAAGTTGCTCCTTTGGCACACAAGTGTATTTTGATAAGTAGCATTGAAGGTCTATTTATATGTAGTAAGAGAATTAAAAATTCAATCTTAGACGGTGTGGGACTTTGAATATGTATACAAAACTTTTATCTCATTGATATCCTGTTTTAATTTTCTATGTACAGTGATTGGATCTATTTATTTGTATAATTATGGAATATAGATTGTTAACTTGACAATCATATTTCAATATTGTAAAGTTGAATGGGTTATGCTTGCATAGCATTGCTAGTCTTTCTTTTTGTTTTCATTCATGTTGTCAAAACTTCGCAAAGTTTTCAGTGCATCAAATAAGACAGAGTGAACTTTGGGCCCTTACCTAATCGACCACCACTTTCTCCGTCAATTTTCATTCTAAACAGATTGTCCATATGTAATTATCTTCTTACATGTTCCATTTATATAATATTCTTTATCTTTTATATCATCGTTAAAGTAATTCTCTATATTTAGTGGATTATGTTCAACGACAATTAATGTTAAAAAATGATGGTGGATTCTAATTTGAGGTTAAAGTTTGTCAGATTTGGGATGGCAAAACAATGTAGAACCTTTATCTGTGTATTCAAGAACTATGTGGAATGACAATTCTTCAACTATTTAGGGTTATAGAGTGATAGGGCTATATACATGTCTTAAACTAGTGTATATGAAAAATAACTTATTAGAATTTATCACATATTCGTATAAGCAAGCAACTATTATACAATGGTAAGGGCTCCTCCTATTTTCTTCAAAAAGTACTATTATATAAATTCTTATTTTTCATGTTGGATACACATGTAAAATATTAAGGGATTTACTAAATGTGGTTTTGTTGTAACTTCTTAACTTGTCATTGAAAATGTCTCCCATGTGGTTGGTTGTGGCATCTCCAAAATGGTGCAATCAATTTATTAAACAAGAATCTAATTATAACTATTTAATTTTTGATATTCCGGATTGTTGAGGAAATTTCTTTGAGTGCAAACTTCTAGAAAAGGCTGAATAAAAATGTTATTTTGAATAGAAAATAGAACAAAAACTTACCTCATGTGTCACCAATTTAGAACTTCTTTTGAAGTAGAATGGACAAGACTACTTGGTTATAAAAAAAAAATTCAAAATGAGGAAGATAAGAAGCCATAGCCTCTTGTTGAAATGAAGACAATATTTTTTTTTTAAGCCGAAGGTGCAACTACACCTCGAAATATATTAGATGGAATAACGATACATTAGTGATAAGAAGAAGAGAATCTATAACTAGGAAGAAGGTTCCTATTACGCAAGCATTCATGATTAATGAAATTAGGAGTAGACATCCATTTCGAACTAACTTTGGAGTTAATCCCATAATTAGCCAATTTATCGGTGCAAGAATTGCATTCTCGATAGATATGAGACACCCTGATATTCATTCCAACCATTTTTGCTTTGCAATGAACCCATTTGTTTATGAGCTTCCAAGGAGGATTATGATTTCCATTGAGAATATCCACCACCAATGTGGAATCACACTCAAGCCAGAGATTCATCCAAGCCTTGGATATAGCAAAGTTGATTGCTGATAAAACAACATTAAACTCCGTAGTAATCAGCCATGCAGGCAATGCACTGACCACTGTGATCTCTGAAGATTGCTCCTCCCCCAGCGTGGCCAGGATAACCTCTAGCTGCACCATCAGTGTTAACCTTGATGGTGTTTCTCGTAGGGGGCTGCCAAATTACCTCCAATATTGAAGGAGCCTTAGGATAATTGATAGCAACTTTGAAATCTTTAAGGATACAAAGGTCGATCAAAGAAGGCTTGCTTGAAACTTTGGAATAGCTAGCTGAAAGAGAGGTTGTCGTTATGATTCTATTGATGACAGAGCCAATGCTATAGTCTTTGTTGTGAAATCTGCATTGGTTCCTACACCACCAAATCGTGCTGATTGCATGAATAATGCAAGCAGTGAAGAGGTGATGCACCTGATCACACCAATCAGCTTTACTGGCCAAGAGGATTGCTTTAGCAGAGGAAAAGTCCAGATGGATGTTGAAAATTCCCTTAATCCAATTCCAGATTTGAGTTGCCAATGGACAGGTGAAAAAGAGATGGGAAGAGGTCTCCGCCTGCTTACTACATAGACTGCACATTGAGACCATGTTGTACCCTCTTGATTGCAAGCTATCATCAGAAGGCATTTTGTTGTGGAGTAAACGCCAAGTCACAAAGGAATGGGAAGGGGGAATTTCCCTTGACCAAATTTTCATGAACCAGGTTATAGGATTGGAGTTGGAATCAAGAGAATTGTATGCCTCCTTTAATGTGAGCACCCCATCAGAAGAGTTTTTCCAACACAGCAAATCCTGCCCACCAGAAAAATCAGTTTTGGCAATTTTATCAATGAGAAAAGGGAAATGATCAATCAATGAATTCGGGATAGTCTAAACAGAGTTTTGAATGAAATCTGATATTTTTGCCTTTAATTGACCCTGCCAATGTTGAGGTATGTTTAGAAGATCAACTAAAGGTGTTCCAAGCCAGTTGTCTTTCCAGAAGTTAATTGTGTCCCCCTTTCCTATAATCCAAACTGCATTTTCATTAACAGCATGCCAATTCATCCTGATTCCAGGCCAGATTGAAGATTTTAAATATGAAGGAATTGTGTTGCTATGAATGCGAAATCTACTTCTGCAGAGGACAGCCCAATCTCTCTTTGAATGCCTTAACTCCCAAGCTAGCTTAGTTAGAGCAGCCTTGTTGAGCTTCAATAAAGATCTAATTCCAAGACCTCCAACCTTGCTTGTGGAGCATACTTGAGACCAAGACACAGTGACCATTTTCCTGGTGTTTATGTCCCCTGACCAGATAAAATTTCTGATGCAAGAGTCAAGCTTTTTTATCAGTTGATAGGGCCAAGAGTAGACATGGAAGCTGAAGACTAGCATGCTTAGAATAACCGATTTGATCAGTTCCACCCTTCCCATTATAGACAAAGAATGACCCTTCCACTTGGCAAGCTTATTAAGAATTCTATCAGCTATAGGCAGCAAGAAAATCTTCCTAGGCTTACCTTTGAAAAGGGGAACCCCCAAGTAAGTGAAAGGAAGAGAGCCAGCATTGAAGCCCAAGTAGGAAGATAACCTGGCAGATTTTCTAGGAGTGGCATTTGAGTAGAACTTGCACTTGTTAGGATTAATGAATTGCCCTGAGGCTTGAGCATAGTCATCTAACAGATTCCTCAGTTGGAGCAACTCTCTCTTAGTCCCTTTGCAAAAGATAAGGATATCATCAGCATATAGAACATGGCTAGGAGTGGTAAGACCATTAGGGCCAGAAATAGAACTCAGCTTGTTACTGATCACCAGCATGGAAATGCCTCTACTCAACACATCTTCAGCAAAGCAAAACAGCAAAGGGGAGAGGGGGTCCCCCTGTCTAACACCCCTAGAGCACTTGAAAAAACCAACACTTTGACCATTTACATTAATGGATAGCCTAGCTGATTGGAGAATGATGTTGATCCATTGAATGAATTGGTCATGGAAACCAAAAGCATGAAGAGTTTGCAGCAAGAAATTCCAGTCCATTGTGTCAAAAGCTTTCCTAACATCAATCTTGATTGCTAAGTTCCCACCAAAACATTTGTGGTCAAGGAGATTAATAGCTTCAGAAGCAGTACAAATACAGTCAGCAATGTTTCTGTCCCTTATAAAGCCTTTTTGTTGAGGAGAAATAATCCTAGAGGCAATTAGGGATAATCTGTCAGCTAAAACCTTGGTGATGATCTTGAATTGGAAATTAGCAAGAGCAATTGGCCTAAAGTCTTCAATTTTGTCAGCATTAGGGGACTTAGGGATCAGAATCACACTATTAGAGTTCATATTAGGCAATAACCAACCTTGAGCAAAAAA
>NC_032027.1:15048176-15054011 GCF_001865875.1 Lupinus angustifolius | reverse complement strand
GAGTGGCTATGTCCTCCTGATTTGTAATGATTCTGTCTCCATCCTTGAGAATGGTCATAGACTTAGAAACTTGCCTAATCTTAGTGACTTTGTGAAAGAAGCTTGTGTTTCTGTCACCATTCATGTGCCAGTTAATTCTAGATTTCTCTTTCCAGAAATCATTTTCCATGTTTAGAGCCTTTAAAAGATTTAACTGAGCATTGCCCTCTTGATCAAGCAAATCATCACTAGGACCATAGCTATTTATGCAAGCTTGGATATTCTCCACATTAGTCATTGAATTTTGGACATTTTGATGAATGTTGCCAAAAACATTCCAGTTCCAAGATTTTAGCTTAGCTTTCAGCCTTTTAAGCTTCTCAGACACAATGAACATAGGGCATCCAACAATGCTATCATTCCAAGCTTCCTCTATCACCCTGGAGCAGTCAGGATGATTCATCCACATTTTGAGGAATCTAAAAGAAGAAGTTCTTTTAGAAATAGAGAGACAACAAGTAAGAAGCAGGGGATGGTGGTCAGAGGAGATCTTAGGGAGAGTGCAACAGGAGACAGAATTCCAAGTAGATAACCAATCATCATTGCACATGCTCCTATCAAGCCTTTTCTCAGTAAGAGCTGATCCTCTTCTTTTATTAGACCATGTGAACTCAGCTCCTCTAGTTTCAAGGTGAACCAAATTTCCCTCCTCAGAAAAAGAGATGAACTCCTTAGAAATGTTGGAGCAGGGCAGCCTAGACCCTCTGCACTCATAGGCACCCCTCACCACATTGAAGTCCCCTATGCAATTCCAAGCACCAACATGTTGTCTCATTAAAGAGATGATGTCTTTCCAAAGGGCCCTCCTTTGAATATAATGACTATGAGCATAAACAGCACATAAGTGCACCAGCTTAGCCTCCATGGTTACAGAAACAGCAATGAGTTGATTAGAAGTGGCAATTACCTGAGGGCTTAAATCCTTATTACAGAGACCCCATAGATTAGGCAAAAGGGTACCTCTTTCATTATAAGCAAAAAACTTGAGATTTAGCTCATCCCAAAACATGTTATTCACATCCTCTCTGGCAATCATTGGTTCAGCAATAAAGACCAGATCAGGCTTATTAGACAAGCATAAGTTCTTTAAAACTAACTTGGTTTTAGAATTACCTATCCCCCTGCCTATCCCCCTACAATTCCAGAAGATGACTTTCATTGATCACTAATGAGGTATCCCCCCTTACGGGTATAGTGAATCTTCTCTGATTGAGTCTTCTTTTTCATCCTTTTTTTTTTAGATTTAGATAGAATTGAAGTGAAGGATCCTTCTTCAATTTGATCCTCAAGGTCATCCTCAGCCCACAACCTTCCAACTATCCTCATATCTTGGATGACTGTCTGGTTTGCAACTTCAGACTCCTTCTGAATATTGATGTTCACATGTTCAGGTTCACAAGGGGTCTCTACCAAAGAGTCTTCCACTCTGGAGTTTTCCCCTTTTTCCTTTTCTAATGCCTCATTAGACTCCAATTCAGGGGATATAGTTAACCTTTCCAAGTTGTCAAGGTTAATGTCCCTATTGTCAAGCTCCAAGTCTATGATCAAGTCATGAGTCTTCTCCACAGAGGGAGCTTTTTCAGCATGGCTGTTTTTCTTGGCTTTAGTCACATCCTCAGTGTGATCTTTTTTGTGAGTTCTCCTACAATTGGATATCATATGCCCTATGACTTCACAACCTGTGCAAAATTCAGGAAGATTTTCATATTCCAAGTTAACAAAAAAAGCAAATCCCTCACGTTCCACCAAGATTTGATTTGGAAGATGAGCTTTCAGGTTAATTTCTATTAGAACCTTGGCAAAATGACCATAGGTTATATTGTTTGTTGCATCATCTAATGAGATAGGCGTGCCTATGCCACCTGCTATTGAGAATATGATCTTAGGGCTCCAATATTCCTGTGGCAGCCCCTGTATCTTAACCCAACATTGAGTATGGGACTGCTTCTGCAGAGCAGGATTGAAATCTTGTGACCACAGGAAGAGCCTTAGGTAACCTGGATTGAGTTGCCATGACCCAATAGAGCATACACTCCTCATATCATCAACCGAGGAAAATGAGAACTCATAGAAACCCCTCCCAAGGGATATAACATTCCATTTGCCAATCATACTCCACATGGAACTCAGTTTGCTTTTTAGATCTGCAAATTTAATTGGGGAATCTCCTTTTGAGAGGATGAGTCTGCCATGAAGATGGTTCTTGCACCTTTGTAGACCAGCTTGGTATTCCTCCTCAGGGATTTTTACTGCTATAGCATCACCCTTTATGCAGGGTTGAGGGAGCTGAGACACTGCAATATTGCACGAGTTCTTTAAAGCCTGGGCAAAAGATTTCTTCACAATAGGAGCAGCTTTTGTTGTTGAAACTTCTTCTTGCTCTGTAGTGCCTTCGAGAAAATGCCATGGGACAAAAGACTTAGTATTCATGCTGAAGAAGATCCTCGGAAAATGGTTCCAAGAAAGCTGGAGATCCGATCCAAGAAGGTTGGAATATGCTAAAACCTAGGAGAGAGAGCTTCACATTCTTTCACATTCCAGCATGGTAATCAAAAAAAGTGTTGTAAAAAAAAATGTCCTAAACATTACCATGCCATTAACATTAGCACAAGCTGGAAAATATAAGCTTTATTATGCTTTGTCATCCTAAAATAACAAACTTTGTTGTCATACTAGAATCCAAAAATGCTTTACTAATTTAATATCCCTTAAGCTATATCCAATATTTAAAATTAGCTTAACGACAAAATTAAAGTAAAGACTATAAATGTATTCAGACTTGTAAAAATACAATAACAAATGGTCTATGTCTTTAGCATGTAACTATGTGTATACCTATCAAAACATGACTATTAAAATTTTCAATGTTGCATCCCAAATATGGTCATATTTTGACCTAATCTACAATAGCATTCTTAAATGGAAATGTAAAAAAAAAAGAAGGTAATTATAGTCAAGTTTTCTAAACCCATGTTTGTAATAAAACTAGGAATATTTTATTTAGTCCAGCATATTTTCATTCTAAACACATTGCCCATATGTCATTATCTTCTTACATGTTCCATTTATAAATATTCTTTATCTTTAATATCATCGTTATAGTAACTCTCTATGTTTAGTGGATTTTGTTCAACGACAATTAATGCTAAAAAATAATGGTGGATTCTAATTTGAGGTTAAAGTTTGTCAGATTTGGGATGGCAAAACAAGATACAACCTTTATCTGTGTATTCAAGAACTATGTGGAATGACAATTCTTCAACTATTTAGGGTTACAGAGTGATAAGGCTATATACATGTCTTAAACTAGTGTATATGAAGAATAACTTATTCAAATTTAACACATATTTGTATAAGCAAGCAACTATTATACAATGGTAAGGGCTCCTCCAATTTTCTTCAAAAAGTACTATTATATAAATTATTGTTTTTCATGTTGGATACACATGTAAAATATTCAAGGATTTACTAAATGTGGTTTTGTTGTAACATCTTCACTTACCATTCAAAATGTCTCCAATGTGGTTTTGTTATGGCATCTCCAAAATGGTTCCATCAATTTATAAAACAATAATCTAATTATAACAATTTAATTTTTTGATATTCCGGATTGTTGAAGTAATTTCATTGAATGCAAACTTCTAGACAAGCCTGAATAAAAAATGTTATTTTGAATAGAAAACAGAATAAAAACTCACCTCATGTGTCACCAATTTAGAACTTCTTTTGAAGTAGAATGAACAAGACTACTTACTTATAAAAAAACTATTCAAAATGAGGAAGATAAGAAGCCATAGCCTCTTGTTGAAATGAAGACAATATAGTCAAATGTATTCCAAATATAAAATGTCCTAAACATTAGCATGCCATTAACATTAGCACAAGCAGGAAAATATAAGCTTTATCTTGCTTTGTCATCCCAAAATAACAAACTTTGTTGTCATACTAGAATCCAAAAATATTTTACTACTATAATATCCCTTAAACAATATCCAATATTTAAAATTAGCTCAACAACAAAATTAAAGTAAAGACTATAAATGTATTCAGACTTGTTAAAATTCAATAACAAATGGACAATGTCTTTAGCATGTAACTGTGTATACCTATCAAAATTTGACTATTAAAATTTCCAATGTTGCTTCCCAAAGATGGTCATATTTTGACCTAATCTACAACAGCATTCTTACATGGAAATTTTAAAAAAAGAAGGTAGTTATAGTCAAGTTTTCTAAACCCATGTTTGTAATGAAACTAGGAATATTTTGTTTAGTCAAGCATATTTTCATTCTAAACAGATTGTTCATATGTCATTATCTTCTTACATGTTCCATTTATATAATATTCTTTATCTTTAATATCATCGTTAAAGTAATTTTCTATGTTTAGTGGATTTTGTTCAACGACAATTAATAATAAAAAATGATGGTGGATTCCAATTTGAGGTTAAAGTTTGTCAGATTTGGGATGGCAAAACAAGGTAGAACCTTTATCTATGTATTCAAGAACTATGGGGAATGACAATTCTTCAACTATGTAGGGTTACAGAGTGATAAGGCTATATACATGGTTTAAACTAGTGTATATGAAAAATAACTTATTCAAATTTATCACATATTCGTATAAGCAAGCAACTATTATACAATGGTAAGGGCTCCTCCTATTTTCTTCAAAAAGTACTATTATATAAATTCTTATTTTTCATGTTGGATACACATGTAAAATATTCAGGGATTTACTAAATGTGGTTTTGTTGTAACATCTTCACTTACCATTCAAAATGTTTCCAATGTGGTTTTGTTGTGGCATCTCCAAAATGGTGCAATCAATTTATTAAACAAGAATCTAATTATAACAATTTAATTTTTGATATTCTGGATTGTTGAAGTAATTTCATTGTGTGCAAACTTCTAGAAAAGGCTGAATAAAAATATTCTTTTGAATAGAAAATAGAATAAAAACTCACCTCATGTGTCACCAATTTAGAACTTCTTTTGAAGTAGAATGGACAAGACTACTTGCTTATAAAAATATTATTCAAAAGGAGGAAGATAAGAAGCCATAGCCTCTTGTTGAAATGAAGACAATATAGTAAAATGTATTCCAAATATAAAATGTCCTAAACATTATCATGCCATTAACATTAGCACAAGCCGGAAAATATAAGCTTTATCATGCTTTGTCATCCCAAAATAACAAACTTTGTTGTCATACTAGAATCCAAAAATATTTTACTAATTAAATATCCCTTAAACAATATCCAATATTTAAAATTAGCTTAACAACAAAATTAAAGTAAAGACTATAAATATATTCAGACTTGTAAAAATTCAATAACAAATGGACAATGTCTTTAGCATGTAACTATGTATAGCTATCAAAACTTGACTATTAAAATTTCCAATGTTGCTTCCCAAACATGATCATATTTTGACCTAATCTACAATAGCATTCTTACATGGAAATGTAAAAAAAAGAAGGTAAATATAGTCAAGTTTTCTAAACCCATGATTGTAACAAAACTAGGAATGTTTTGTTTAGTCAAGCATATTTTCATTCTAAACACATTGTCCATATGTCATTATCTTCTTACATGTTCCATTTATATAATTATCTTTATCTCTAATATCATCGTTAAAGTAATTTTCTATGTTTTATGGATTTTGTTCCACGAAAATTAATTATAAAAATGATGGTGGATTCCAATTTGAGGTAAAAGTTTGTCAGATTTGGGATGGCAAAACAAGGTAGAACCTTTATCTGTGTATACAACAACTATGTGGAATGACAATTCTT
>NC_032027.1:15045974-15048076 GCF_001865875.1 Lupinus angustifolius | reverse complement strand
TATTTAGGGATACAGAGGGGTAAGGCTATATACATGTCTTAAACTAGTGTGTATGAAAAATAAGTTATTCAAATTTATCACATATTTGTATAAGCAAGCAACTATTATACAATGGTAAGGGCTCCTCCTATTTTCTTCAAAAGTACTATTATATAAAGAGGTGGGATCCACTTACTCCAACCTATCTTAGCCATCAATTCTTGGGAAATCTAATGGTTTGAAGTAGTGAGTAAATTTAAACCATTAGATTTCCCTAGAATTGATGGCTAGGATAAGGAAGTTTAAATCTTAGAGTAAGTGGATCCTCACTCTTATATAAATTCTTGCTTTTTATGTTGTATACAGATGTAAAATATTCAAGGACTTACCGAATGTGGTTTTGTTGTAACATCTTCACTTATCATTCGAATATTCTCCAATGTGGTTGTGGCATCTCCAAAATGCTGCAATAAAGGCTTTATAAAACAAGAATCTGATTACAACCACTTGAGGTTCCTCTCATTATATGCATATCTTCAACCATAATTATTCGTTTCTAATAGTTCATTTGACTTGAAAAGGACAAAACTTAAGGGTTCGACTTCTGAGAGTAATATTTATTGGGAGAAACAGTTCGTGAAAGGGATTAGTTCTTTATCCATAAGGTTAGATAAAATCTAGATAGAACTTTTTTTGAGATTAAACCTCACAATGATCAACCTATCAAAATAAAAAATCAAATAATTTTACCATAAAATTAGATACAAATATGATTGTAAATTATTTCGAAGGAAAAATTATAACCTATAACATATCTTCAAACCTCATGCACTGAAACTCCTCAGTTCAGTGGTTGAAGAAAGCATAGACATCTTCTTAATGTCACTAGGGCCTTGCTGTTTCAATCAAATTTGTCTCAGCATTATTGGTCCTATGCTTTACAACATGCTACTTTTCATATAAATAGATTGCCAAGCAAAATTCTTGAAAACAAATGTCCTTATGAACTTTTGCATCAAACAAGTCCCAACCTATCTGATATTAGAGGCTTTGGATGTCAAGCATTTGCCACCACAAGTCCTCACAATAGATCAAAACTAGAGGCAAGGTCAAGGAAATGTGTGTTTTTGGGATATAAGTTAGGGACAAAAGGTTTTATTCTTCTAGACTTACAGAGTAGACAATTTTTTGTATCTAGAAATGTCATATTTCATGAAAACATTTTTCCTTACGTTGTGCACACTGAGTCTAGTATTGATACACTACCATCATCCATTTTTTGTGATACTGGCAACACTAATGATCTTTCGTTCCTAGACATTAATCCCATTGATCATCCAAACACAAACAGAACATCTATGTACCAACATGTCACAAAAACCTCACCTACATTTAGTAGACATTCATCACTGATGAGCAATATATTACACACTATTCATAACCTTAATTTAGCATGATTGATGATTCTTGGTACCTAATTGACTTTGTTTCACATGGTTTAGTGTTTTAGATTTTATTGGACTAATATTCCTAAAATGAGTTTATTTGGGATTATCTGGCCTGATTAAATCTATTATCATTTTCAGATCACATTTGGCACCAATGGCATTTTGGGCATTATGGAAGTCGAGGATATGTGTTGAAGTGAAGATTGTATTTTTAATTTAGGAGTTAGTTTTATTGTAATTTGGCTTTGGGCGCATTGTTTAGGCCTAATTCGGTTTATGTGTGTTGGAGGGGTTAAATTCGGATTCCCCACTCCAAACACACACACTTTTTAGTTTTGCCTCATTTTGAAAAAGACACATTTCTGTTTTCCCTTTCTTTTGCTCTGCTAGGGTTTCATCTTTCTTCATTTCTCATTTTCGGTTTGCTCTTCCATTGCCATGGAAGGCTAAATTTCTGGACTAAGTTCCTTTGGTAATATATCACAACTCTTGAGGTTTAGTTATTAATGTATTTTCG
Source organism: Lupinus angustifolius (assembly GCF_001865875.1). NCBI lineage: Eukaryota > Viridiplantae > Streptophyta > Magnoliopsida > Fabales > Fabaceae > Lupinus > Lupinus angustifolius. The sequence continues at coordinate 15,046,132 of NC_032027.1, read as the reverse complement.
GTTTCTTTATTGTTGATTTCTTCTATCTTTTCTGAATATGGTTTAATTAATACCATTTCTTAGAAACTGGTTGGTTGAGTTTATCTTCACTTAGTTGATTTACCCTCTCTAGTGCATGAATGCTTAGTTCGTGTGAATTTGTTAATCGTTTCATGCTT
>NC_032027.1:15039606-15045874 GCF_001865875.1 Lupinus angustifolius | reverse complement strand
AAACCATTCTCTTTCACCTTCCTACCAATCCATACCAACCTCCAACAATATTCCAACATCAACTGAGCCTATCACCTCTCCCTTACCATCACACACCCGAAAATCAAACAGACTAAGACATCCTCCCATATACTTTAGAGACTTTCACTGCAACATTCTCACTTCATCTCCTCCATCATCATAGAAAGGTATTTCTCATCCTCTATCCTCTGTTTTGTCTTATACAAACATTAAACAACCATGTCTCAGTCATATTTTGTCCATCACCACCAATGTTGAACCTAAACACTATAGTCAAGCTGTCAAGTCTCCTCATTGGGTCAAGGCTATGCAAGCTGAATTAAATGCACTAGAATTGAACAACACTTGGAGTTTAGTTGACTTGCCTAGTGACAAGGTTCCCATTGGTTCCAAATGGGTTTATAGAATCAAATACAAGTCAGATGGCAGCATAGAGAGATACAAAGCCAGACTTGTTGCGAAAGGTTATAATCAAATTGAAGGGGTTGATTTCTTTGATACATTTGCACCAGTCATCAAACTTACAATTGTGAGATTATTGTTGGCCATTGCAGCATCTCAAAACTGGTTGCTTCATCGACTTGATGTGAACAATGCCTTTTTGCATGGTGATTTAGAAGAAGATGTGTATATGACTATCCCTGATGGTGTCCTCACTTCAAAACCAAATCAAGTCTGCAAATTGCATAAGTCCCTTTATGGACTTAAACAAGCAAGCAGGTAGTGGTATAACAAATTGTCCTCTTCTTTGATCTCAATTGGCTATAAACAATCCACTCATGATCACTCTTTATTCACTAAGAAGAACAATTCAAAATTCACTACCTTACTTATATATGTTGATGATATGATCCTAGGTGGAAATGATTTCAAGGAAATTTCCTTTGTGAAACATCACCTTGATTCTGAGTTCAAAATAAAAGAATTGGGGACATTGAGATACTTCCTTAGCTTGGAGGTTGCTAGGTCTCATGATGGGATAACCCTTTGTCAAAGGAAATATGCTCTTGACATATTATCAGATACTGGTTTTCTTGCCTCCAAACTAGTCTCTACCCCTATGGTCAAAACCACAAAACTTCATCAGGATCCTTCTAACACACTGGTTGATCCAGTCTCCTACAGAAGACTGGTTGGTAGGCTACTATATTTGACAAATACATGACCAGATTTATCTTATTCTGTGCAGCAATTAAGTTAGTTTTTGACTAATCCTACAATCATGCACCATCAAGCTCTCACTCGAGTATTGAGATATATTAAAGGATCTCCAGGGCAGGGACTTTTCTATTCCTCCAACTCTTCTCTTCAACTTAAAGCTTTCAGTGACTCAGATTGGGGTGCATGCCTTGATTCAAGGAAATCAATTTCTGGTTACTGTGTGTTTCTTGACCACTCTCTGATTTCATGGAGAACTAAGAAACAAAGCACTGTTGCTCGTTCTTCTTCAGAAGCTGAGTACAGAGCTTTGGCTGCCACTGCTTATGAGCTTCAGTGGCTCACTTATCTATTTGCCAACTTCCACATCTCCCTCTCTGCTCCTACTGTTTTGTATTGTGATAATAATTCTGCAAGACACATTGTTGCTAATTCAGTGTTCCATGAGAGAACTAAACACATTGACATTGATTGTCATGTTGTTAGAGAACGATTACAGGCAAAACTCTTTCATCTTCTACCTATTCCCTCTGCTGAACAGGTGGCTAACATTCTCACAAAACCCTTGGATCCATCTCCTTTTCACTATCTTCTTGCCAAGCTGGGAATCATCAATCTCTATTCTCCAGCTTGAGGGAGGCTATTGATATACTTTCCAGCAACAAAACAAAGGAAGATAAGCTACCAACAAGTGCCTTGCTTCGTAAGCTACTCATCAACAAATGAATCTAGTCTACTTTTACTTCAATTCATACTAAATGTACCTGGATTCATTATAGCCTTATCATTCATTGATGCATCTAGCCTAGATTAGATACATTTTCGTTTTCTTGCTAACCAAGAAAACAGATTCTGTTATAACAGAACCAGCTTCATTTCTTCCTTCCTTTTTCTTCTTCAATGTATAAATACTCAACAATGTAAATTGAAATTTATTGAATGAATGAGATGATATCTTCTTTTGGCAAATTGCAAGAAAGACAATATAGTAAAATGTAGTCCAAATATAAAATGTCCTAAACATTATCATGCCATTAACATTAGCACAAGCAGGAAAATATAAGCTTTATCATGCTTTGTCATCCCAAAATAACAAACTTTGTTGTCATACTAGAATCCAAAAATATTTTACTAATTTAATATCCCTTAAACAATATCCAATATTTAAAATTAGCTTAACAACAAAATTAAAGTAAAGACTATAAATGTATTCAGACTTGTAAAAATTCAATAACAAATGGACAATGTCTTTAGCATGTAACTGTGTATACCTATCAAAACTTGACTATTAAAATTTCCAATGTTGCTTCCCAAAGATGGTAATATTTTGACCTAATCTACAAAAGCATTCTGACATGGAAATGTAAAAAAAAAAGAAGGTAATTATATTCAAGTTTTCTAAACCCATGTTTGTAATGAAACTTGGAATATTTTGTTTAGTCAAGCATATTTTCATTCTAAACACATTGTCCATATGTCATTATCTTCTTACATGTTCCATTTATATAATATTCTTTATCTTTAATATCATCGTTAAAGTAATTCTCTATGTTTAGTGGATTTTGTTCAACGACAATGAATGACAAAAAATGATGGTGGATACCAATTTGAGGTTAAAGTTTGTCAGATTTGGGATGGCAAAACAAGGTAGAACCTTTATCTGTGTATACAACAACTATGTGGAATGACAATTCTTCAACTATTTAGGGTTACCGAGTGATAAGGCTATATACATGTCTTAAACTAGTGTATATGAAAAATAACTTATTCAAATTTATCACATATTTGTATAAGCAAGCAACTATTATACAAAAGGTAAGGGCTCCTCCTATTTTCTTCAAAAAGTGTCTTGTTTTTCATGTTGGATACACATGTAAAATATTTAGGGATTGACTAAATGTGGTTTTGTTGTAAAATCTTCACTTACCATTCAAAATGTCTCCAATGTGGTTTTGTTGTGGCATCTCCAAAATGGTGCAATATATTTATAAAACACGAATCTAATTATAACAATTTAATTTTTTTGATAATCCGGATTGTTGAAGTAATTTCATTGAGTGCAAACTTCTAGAAAAGCCTGAATAAAAAATGTTATTTTGAATAGAAAACAGATTAAAAACTCACCTCATGTGTCACCAATTTAGAACTTCTTTTGAAGTAGAATGGACAAGACTACTTGCTTATAAAAAAATTATTCAAAAGGAGGAAGATAAGAAGCCATAGCCTCTTGTTAAAATGAAGACAATATAGTAAAATGTATTCCAAATATAAAATGTCCTAAACATTATTAGGCCATTAACATTAGCACAAGCAGGAAAATATAAGCTTTATCATGCTTTGTCATCCCAAAATAACAAACTTTGATGTCATACTAGAATCCAAAAATATTTTACTACTTTAATATCGCTTAAAAAATATCCAATATTTAAAATTAGCTTAACAACAAAATTAAAGTAAAGATTACAAATGTATTCAGACTTGTAAAAATTCAATAACAAATGGACAATGTCTTTAGCATGTAACTGTGTATACCTAGCAAAACTTAACTATTAAAATTTCCAATGTTGCTTCCCAAAGATGGTCATATTTTGACCTAATCTACTAAAGCAATCTTACATGGAAATGCAAAAAAAAGAAGGTAGTTATAGTCTGTTTAGTGGATTTTGTTCAACGACAATTAATGATAAAAAATGATGGTGGATTCCAATTTGAGGTTAAAGTTTGTCAGATTTGGGATGGCAAAACAAGGTAGAACCTTTATCTGTGTATTCAAGAACTATGTGGAATGACAATTCTTCAACTATTTAAGGATACAGAGGGATAAGGCTATATACATGTCTTAAACTAGTGTATATGAAAAATAAGTTATTCAAAATTTTCACATATTTGTATAAGCAAGCAACTATTATACAATGGTAAGGGCTCCTCCTATTTTCTTCAAAAAGTACTATTATATAAAGAGGTGGGATCCACTTACTCCAACCTATCTTAGCCATCAATTCTTGGGAAATCTAATGGTTTGAAGTAGTGAGTAAATTTAAACCATTAGATTTCCCTAGGATTGATGGCTAGGATAAGGAAGTTTAAATCTTAGAGTAAGTGGATCCTCACTCTTATATAAATTCTTGCTTTTTATGTTGTATACAGATGTAAAATATTCAGGGACTTACCGAATGTGGTTTTGTTGTAACATCTCCACTTGTCATTCCAATATTCTCCAATGTGGTTGTGGCATCTCCAAAATGCTGCAATCAAGGCTTTATAAAACAAGAATCTAATTACAACCACTTGAGGTTCCTCTCATTATATGCATATCTTCAACCATAATTATTCGTTTCTAATAGTTCATTTGACTTGAAAAGGACAAAACTTCAGGGTTCGACTTCTAAGAGTAATATTTATTAGGAGAAACAGTTCGTGAAAGGGATTAGTTCTTTATCCATAAGGTTAGAAAAAATCTGGATAGAACTTTTTTTGAGATTAAACTTCACAATGATCAACCTATCAAAACAAAAAATCAAATAATTTTACCATGAAATTAAATACAAATATGATTGTAAATTATTCCGAAGGAAAAATTATAACCTATAACATATCTTCAATACGGAACTTTTCACAGATTTCAGTCTAGAACCCACCAGACCAAAAATGTAACATAAATAGATAGGGAGTTATGTTGAAATGAAAACAAATTTCTAAAATACATAAGAGTGAGGAAGATCTATAGCACTAACGATGAACATGGCTATTATAAACTTTAAAAAAAAGTAATAGAATTAAGTTTCTCGAGAAGCTTAGATAATAAATTATAAGGAAAAACCAAGAAAACAAATGATAAAAGAGGAAGAAAAAAGGCAATACACAAATTCATAAAATAGGAAGAGAAAAGGCAATACGAAAATTCATAAAATAGGAAGAGAAAAGGCGATACAGAATTCATAAAATATTCATTATCTTATACCCACATGTTTATACAAAATCAACAAACATAAATATAAATCTAAGCATATATAAGGAAAAAATTAAATAGAATAAGGAAAAGAAGTTACTTTATTCTTCGACCTAAATGTTTTATTCCATGCCACCAAAGTTGCTCCTTTGGCACACAAGTGCATTTTGATTAGTAGCATTGAGGGTATATTTATATGTAGTAAGAGAATTAAAAATTCAATCTTAGACGGTGTGGGACTTTGAATATGTATACAAAACTTTTATCTCATTGATATCCTCTTTTATTTTTCTATGTACAGCGATTGGATCTATTTATTTGTATCATTATGGAATATAGATTTTTAATTTAGCAATCATATTTCAATATTGTAAAGTTGAATGGGTTATGCTTGCATAGCATTGCTAGTCTTTCTTTTTGTTTTCATTCTTGTTGTCAAAACTTCGCAAATTTTTTCAGTGCATCAAATAAGATAGAATGAACTTTGGGCCCTTACCTAGTCGACCACCACTTTCTCCGTCAATTGTCATCCTACCACCCATTCCAACACCATGAATAGGCATGTCAACATTGTAAATAAAACACCCCATAAGTAGAATAGGCATGTCATCATACTTTATTATCACTATGCTTTAACATTTTCTCCACCATAATTGTCAACTAATGTAGATCCAATGTCCCCGCCCATTGTTGCCGTAGCCTAGAAGAAAAGACCTAATCTAATTGGGTATACTTATAACATTGTAATTCCATATTTATAGAACTAGTTTAGATTTCCTATGCAAATCTCGACTAACGAAGAAGTAGCCTCCCGAAACCTTTTTGCAATCAACATGACTTTGCATTTGCTTAACATTGTGAGTTGAGTCATGAGGACGCTTGGGTAATATTTGCAACAGATCTAGTCTGGATTGGTGATTTTGATCCCATGGATTATTCAATGCTACTATTGAATGGGATAGATCTAGTAATATGGTACCCACACCCACGAGTACCTTGACCCATAAATTTAAATATTTAATTCCTAAATAGCTTCTAAAACATAAATAGGAAAATCTTGAACAGTAACATACTAACACACAACCGCAAACTCATAGTGACTCTAATTGTCTCATTTCAGTATCTATATTCTCACTAGGA